>NW_026125633.1:0-139445 GCF_943737965.1 Phodopus roborovskii
GAGATTGGAACCTGCAGTTTTGAGGAACCGGAAGAAGAGAGTGGAGAGGGTTGCCTGGGGGCAGGTGAGACAGGAAGGCAGGCTTGGAATTGAGTTCTGAGTGTCAGCAGCAGCCAGGGGTGGGCTCAAAACAAATTTTTACTTAACCTGTTGGCGTTGTTGCTAAGTGGTGAGAATGTGGGGTCCACTAAACTCATATGTTTCCTCCCGTGTGTTTCTGACATTTTCCACTGAAAAATTACCTATAAAGTTGGTTGGTCTTCAATAAAAGGCGTGTCGCTATCGCCTAACACAGCATGATAGCAGAGGCATCTGAGGGCCCACGGCCCCACCATAACTGTGGCGCATGCATCAGTCATGGACCGCTCCCCAAACCCACGCCGACTCGGTCTTCAGCATGGCGGCCTGGGAAGCTGGGGACCGGACCCAACCAGGGATCAGTGGTGCGACCACCCACACAGAATGGGAGCTGACTCATTTACCACGCAGCGGTTCAACTCCACCCACACACAGTTCTGGGGAACTTGGGCCGCTCCAGCTCCGCCCCTGCCTGCGTGCCAGGGCTCCGATTGGCCAAGCGACCCCCGAGAGGGCGTGGCCGGGAGTCGGAGCAGGGGAGGCATGGGCAGCGTGTGGGTTGGCGGGCCAGAGCAGAGACCTTACACCAGGTGCCTGGGTCTGCGGGGTGCGCGGGTCTGCGCCTAGGTAAGCCGGGCTACTGCACAGGGAAGTGCTCCCCTCCCTCCCTCAGCTGTGGGGACTCGACATCTGGAACTCCACCGGAGCACAGGGTATCCCTGCTAGCAAGCAGCCTCCTTGGGGACTCCAGGGCCACTGTCCCTGAGATGTGCGTGAGCTGTGAGCCCGGGGGCGGGGAGTCCTCCATGGGGGTCTCTTCCCGCATCTTGTCCCACGATGTTCAGGGAGGCACTACTTGGCCTGAGACCTTTACGGGTGGGAGGGAGGGAAGGTTCTCCCTGGCCTCTGATTGGGAACCCTGAAGAGTTTTGAGTTGGCGACTCTTCTTGTAGGAAGTTACTGAGCTGAGCCAGACTCTCCCTAGGGAACACCTGAAGTGCCAAAGCCTGGTCTGCCAGTCCTCAGTAGGAAGGCAAAGGGCACTCTTAAAATGCATCACCTGCTAGAGGGAGCAGGCCTTGGATTTGCACATAGCTGATAATGGACTTGGCTGCTTTAGAGTCCTCTGAGGAGGGGCGATCAGTGCTAGGGTCAGGATCCCTGTGGTCTGTGTAAGCCTAAGTACCTCACTTGCTGTGTGGCCTGCCCACATCAGCCCTCTGAGCTGCCTAGAGTGGCCAGGGAAGTCGACTGAGCACTGGGGACCTGGACAGCCTGGCTGTGCCAAGAAAGGAGGGGTTTGGCATCTTGGCCTGCTGGGTGGGGACTGGCCACCCTGCTTGGCTGGTGAGAGAAGACAGGAAGGTCGGGCAGTAGAAGAGACTGAGCACTCTGGAGTTTAAGAACTTCTGATTCTGGGTGTGCTGGGAGAGGGGTTGTGTGTTTTGTTTTATGTGGAAGAGGGCGTGCCTCACAGGGGTCATTGTCCCCTTTTCATCATGTGAGTTTCTCTGTGTGGGGAGTTCAGTCACAAACACCCTTACCCTGTGAGCCATCTTGCCCCACTGGGTTTTCTTTTCTTCTTTTTGGGGGGGGTGTGTTTGTTTATTTTTGGTTTTTAATTTTGTTTTTTTTTTTTTTTTTTTTGAGATAAGATCTCACTGTATAGCCCAGACTGACCTAGAACTCCCTGTCTTCCTGCCTCATCTACCCAGATGCTAAATATTACAGGTATGCGCCCTAGGTCAAAGTTACTCTTCCTTGCCTCCGTGTTTATTTGGAAACTTGGCCACTAGCAGAGGTTCTGGGGTGGTACCTGTGAGAGGGACGTGGTGCTTTTTGTCCAGGTGAGCCTTTGTGGGGACTGAGTTAGGTCAACCATGCTATGTGCCTAGCTAGCTAGCTAGCAGAGAAAGTGGCACCTAAGGGTTCATTTTCCTTATTGTTTTTCTGGAAAAGTCTCAGTGACTCACTACCCTTGTAATAACTGGGAATGCTCAGACTAGCCTGTGGGCCTGCAGGGTAGACCCTACCTGCCCATGTTCAGGCCCCAGACCTCTCTTAGAGGGCTGTATGCAGTGAGCAGTGAGCAGAATATAATAGGTTCCATCAAAACAGATGTGATTGTTAGTATTCATGACTAAGATGCCTTGTGCATTCTGTGTATGTCAATGGTCAACAAACTTTTTCTACAGGGGAGTAAATATATTTTCTATTGTGTTAGCTTGAATGTGATTGTATTTCACTGAGTTAGCATTTAGGAAGGCTGGCAGCGGGTCAGATTGGGTCTGGATTGTAGATCACACTTTCTCCTTGACTATCACATGTTTCCCAGTGATGGATGTTTGAGTTGCTTCTGCCTCTTGGCTTTAATAAACACACATAAGAATATCATTATTCCTCCCAGTCCCTTTAGAGACAGACCCACAGTGGTAAAGTGTGTGTATGGTAACTCTATCTTTAGTTTTTTGAGGAGACTTCAGGTTGTTTTCCATAGTAGCGATGTCATTTTTTTTTTCAAGATGTGTTTGTTTATTTTATGAGTGTATCTATGTGTGTGCAATGCAGATCCCTTGGAACCGGGGTTACAGGAAGCCGTGAGCCACCTGATGTAGGTATCAGAGTATCGGAACCACTGAGCTACCTCTCCAGCCCATAGCTACAGCATTTTACATTCCCAGAAGCAGCACATGCCTCTTCTACTTTTCCCACACTGGTACTTACTGGCACTTCTTTGATGGGAGCCTTCCAATGGACATGAGATCTCTTCCTGTTTTTACTTGTAGTGTGGAACGTTGTATGGCTTCTGTATAAGTGACATTCAGATGTATGTGCCATCCTAGGGTGGCTCACCTGAGTCCATCAAGTGAGGAGAGCCTATTTTTGTTTTTAAGATTTATTTTTATTTTTATTCATGTGTCTGTGTGACTGAATGCTACATGTGTGTGAATGTCTTGAAGCCAGAAGAATGTGCCAGATTCCCTGAAGCTGGAGTTACAGGCAGTTGTGAGCTAGGCACTCAATGTGGATACCGAGGTCCAAATTCCATCCCCAGGAAGACCAGTAAGTGCTTTTAACCACTAAGCCCTTGCTTTAGCCCCAAACCAATTTTTTATTATTTGTTCGGCTCCTACGAGATTTAGTTATCTCCGCTGCTCCAGAAGCTACTGCCCCTGGGCCGTTCTGGCCTCTGTAAAGTGAGATGTTATCCACATTGACCCCCTAACATAATGCCTGATGGCCATACTGGCACATTAAGGGACACAGTTTGGGTTTGTCAGATTGTCCCTCAGACAAAAACTGGTGATCAGGTAGCAGAATAGCTTGGGGCTACAAAGTTTGCTGCCAAGTGTGTATGTGCCCCACACATACACAGACCAGGGCCTGACTGTGTGTGTCTCAGCAGTGGTAAGAGGTCAAATCACTAAATCACTCCTGCTTTCTCCCAGTAAGTAAGGACTGAGTCTCAAAGATGTTCATGCACAGGACACCTTACTGTGTGCATGGCCCAGCTTTAAGAATTGTTGGTAGAGCCATTAGCAAGAAAAAGGGTTCTGTTCTGCTGGAGCTAAGCATTGAGTGGAGGCAATAGAAGGTTGCATGCAGTGACTAGACAGGGAAATACCAGGGTTGTGTGTGTGTGTGTGTGTGTGTAGGCCAAAGATTGATGTCTGGTGGCTTCTTTGATTGCTGTCCACCTTATTGTCTCACACACATAATTAAATAAATCTTTCAACAAATACTAATTAAAGAAAGACCTAGAGAAGACTCTTACTATACTAAATTAAAGACTTCACAGAACCAGATAGGTATTATATGTATGTTAACTATATCTATGATATATATATGTATTGCTTGGACTTGGACTTTAATCCTCCTGCCTCAGCCTCCTAGATAGCTTGGAGTGCAGTCCTGCCCCATTGTCTCTCAAAAGAATCTCTAATGTTCCAGGAGAAAGGGCTTTGCTCTCTAGGTCTGGTTCTGTCCTATCCTTGACTATGCTGGACCTGGATAGTAGATAAAGGTGTGTGAGTATATGTGTGTGTATGTGTGTGTCTGTGTCTGTGTCTGTATCTCTGTGTCTGTCTGTGTGTCTGTGTGTCTGTGTCTATGTGTGTGTGTGTGTGTGTATGTGTGTCTGTGTGTCTGTGTGTGTGTGTGTGTGTATGAGTGTGTGTGTGTGTCTATGTGTGTGTGTGTGGTGTGTGTCTCTGTGAGTGTGGTGTGTGTGTGTCTGTGTGTGTCTATGTGTGTGGGGGGTGTCTCTGTGTGTGTGTGTGTGTGTATGTGTGTATGTATGTGTGTATGAGTATATGTGTGGAAGCTACCCCACAAAACAGCTGAGATGGGCAAGGTGTGGTGGCAGACCTGTCAATCCCAACACTTGGGAGGCTGAGGCAAGGAAGATCATGAGTAAAGGTTAGCTGCACATCAAGACACTGTCTCCAAATAAATAAATGAAGGAAGTATGTCTTTAAAACAAAATACAGGAACAAGAATCAAAAGAAAATTAGCTGTGATGGGGAAGGAAAAGGAGTAAATTAGATTAACTGTGGTTGAGAACCAGATCAAAAGGCTTGTGTTTTTATTCCCAGCACTCAGGAGGCCCAGGCAGGCAGATCTCTTTGAACTCAAAGCCAGGCTGCTCTACATAAGGAATCACAGGCTACCTAGGGCTACATAGTGAGACCCTGTCTCCAAAGAAAAGAAAACAACACAAAAAGAATGTGGGGGAACAGGGCTGCTGCTGTGTGTTAGGAGTGGGGAGTGGCAGCCCTGGAGAAAAGAAAAGGGCAGTTAAGCCTTTGCTGAGCCTAAGCAAGTATTGATCAGCTGACATTTTGAGAGAGTAAGCACAGATTTACAAGTAGTTTAAATTATGTTTGTAGTTTAAAAGCCTTTGTGATCTAGTACCCTTTTTCTTTGGCCCCTCAGCTTCTTGGGACCCAAGCTGTATATACAGTAACTAACAAGGATTATGACTTGTTAGGAAGATAGCAGAGGCAGTGGAAGGTCAGGGAGAGTCTGGGTTGGCTTCACTGTGAGCAGGACTGAGAGGCACTGGGAAGCAGAGGTGGGCTAGGAGAGAGAGGATCCCCATGGGGACCAGAGGGCAAGGCCAGGGAAGCAAAGTGCAGGCCTGGGTGAATATCCCCATGCAGCAAGTGCAGCTTGATAAGGGATAGGTACTCAGCCCACATCTCACTGGTCTCAGGCAAAATTAGATGAATCACCCAGCTGAATTCATAAAAATGTTGCAAGGCTCTTGTGAGCTGTCTACAAGGCACAGAACACACACAGTTTAGCACACAATAAGTGCATATTCAGGCACCGTTTAGCTGAAGCTGGTTTAGAGCAGCAAGTGCTCTGACACCATCATGCTCTCTTTTATTTTTAGACTGAGCATTGCTCCTGACAGACAGGTTCAGCAAGGGTCCTCACATGAACAAATAAATTAGATAGCCATCCAAGAATTCCCCTGACATCAACTCCAGGCTATACATGCCTATATACACATGTGCACTTATGTCCACACATGCCACATGCACCTAAGCATGTGTGAATAAAAATACCCAAAATGCACACCAGACATGGGGTGAAGAGGAGATCTGGACTACCCAGTACTTTGTGCTTTTAATCCTAACAGTCTGGAGTCCAAGGCCCACTGACCGTAAGTTCTAAGCCAACCTGAGTTACATAGTGATACTCAATCTAAAAATTTAAGTAAAATAAATACAGAGTTCAATCAAAGCATGTAAAAGTGTTTCATTGTAACCAAATGAACAATACAGTAAGAAGTACCATAGGCCAAGAGTTACAAATCAGCCAGTGCTTCCAAAGAGATTGATTTGAACATCAATGAGTTAGGAAAACTGATCATGTTTGTTTTACAACCTTATTCTCAATTAAGGTCATAGAGCAAAAATCAAATTCCAGGAGAAGAATGACGTTTCAAGCAGTCCCACATTTTTCTCTGAAAACTTGTTTGTGGTGCTGTGATTTAATTTCTGTTGATCTTAAGAGTTTTGGATATTTGCAATTATATTGTTAAAATAAACTCTTTCATACTCTTATTTAGTTTAAAGATTGAAGCACACCATCAACCCCAAGCCCTTCATGTCCCACACATCAGAGTCTCCCTCTGAGGTCCTGGCTGGCCTGAAACTATGTATGTAGTCCAGGCTATGATCCTCCCTCAGCCTCCTCAGTGCTGGGTTACAGGTCTGAACCACCATTCCTAGATATTCTTTTCCCCAACTGTGTCCTCATCACCACTTTAAGAGTTTTCCTTCCTGCTGGGAGGTGTTAGCACACACCTTCATCCCAGCACTCAGAGGCAGAGGCAGGCAAATCTTTGAGTATGAGGTCAGCCTGGTCTACAGAGTGACCTCTACAACAGCCAGGATTACACAGAGAAACCTTGTCTTGAAAAACTAAAAAATTCTTTCCTCTGGTAGTGGCTGTCCTATGCGTATCAGGATGCCCTATGTGTAAAGTGAATAGACACTAGAGTAAGAGAATGTTAAGTTTCATTCTCCACTCCAAAAACTTCAAGGGAAAGAGCCACCATACACAGTAGGCCCATTTAAACTCAGAACCAAAGCAGCTCGTGAATGGAGCAAATATAGATAAAACTTTAGGCAGAATTACCTTGTTTGCATCAGAATATCATTCATTGACTAGCTCTCCTGTAATCCCAAATGGAAACTTAATTCAAATTTCATAAAACAGTTTCATAAACTATTATAATATTATGGGCATGCATAATGGGAACCAAACCTATGTCTCCCTGTTCTTCCCTTGTAATCACGCCAGTAGCTGAGCCAGAAAGAAAACTGTGATGCTGAGCAGTGGAACTGTCACGGGGTCAGCCCTAAATACTGTGGGATCATAAAGAACAGAAGTGTTTCTAACTGGCCTGTGTGACAAGACACAACTTGGTAGGTGGAGAGAAGGCTGCCTTTCAGGCCTTCTTGCCTAACAACTTGCTCAACCGTGTATAATAATGCCCCTGAGAGGCAGCTTCAAAGCTGAGAAATGGGTGAGATTCTGAACAAAAGATCATAAATACACCCCTATTTAGTCAGGAGGAGCTCTGCCCATTAAAAAGTTCTGTTCCATGCATTATGTAATATTCAGGGAAAATAGAAATGCAGTGAGATTTGGTATCCGGCCCTTAACCAGGTAGAACTGTCAGGAATGGAAATGGCAGAATAGGGAATTCAGGAGAGTTATAATAAAAAAGAAGGAAAGGTTCTACTTTCCCTTTCTATAAGATTTATTTTTTTGGGAGGGGGGAGGGCAGTAGTGAGCTATTCACCTTGTCTGCATCTGTGACACTGACCACGCCATTGGGAGTGGAGACAAGAGCAGAAGTTACCTGCTGAACTAGGTCTGAGGAGGAACCTGGGAGAGTTCTCTTCCTGGACCAGTTTTGGAGAGGAGAGCATCTGGTAGAACCTGCTGGTGTTCATCTGTCTAGGTTGAAAGTTATTTCTCCCTGAATAAACATCTGTTCAGCCTATTTGTTTATCCTGATCCTTATTAAACCATGATAGGTGACTCACTGGTTAAGAGCACTGGCCTCTCTTCCACAGAACTAGCTTCAGCTCCCAGCACTGACAGAGAGGATAACTGACCTCCCCTGTGAGGCAATGACTTGTCCTTCCCAAGACTCTTCCTCGATGCAGACACTTAGAAAAACCTTCCTGTTTCTTCCCTTTTCCATCTCCTTTTCTTTCTGGTTCTGGCCACTGCCTTGGCATGGAGTGGTAGTCTGAAGCTCATAAGGAGTGGCACTCTTAGGAGATGTGACTTTGTTGGAGTGGGTATTGTTGTTCTTTTGCTGCAGCTAATGCCTAAGAAACACAAACACGAGACTCAGCGCCCACGTGGAGTTTATTGAGAGAGGGGAGAGGAAGAGGGGGTAGCTGGTGGCCAACCGAAAGCAGGAGAGAGAGAGAAAGAGAGAGAGAGAGAGAGAGAGAGGTAGAGAGAGAAGCACTTGGTGTGCTTGCTTTAAAAGAGGCTTGCTCATGCATAACCGAGTCCTCTGGCCTCCAGGTAAAGCCAGGTAAGGCTGAAATAGTGATGACAAGGCCATGAGCGTCCTGCCCATCGTTGGGGGGGGGGTCAGCTGGTCAGCTGGCTGCTAGTTCCTAACCGGTATGACTTGTTAGAGGAAGTGTGTCACTGTGGGGTGGGCTCTTATGCTTCCTATGCTCAAGATACTGCCCAGTGCAGCTCAGTCAATTTCCTGTTTCCTGCAAGTCAAGATGTCCCCAGTACCAAGTCTCCTTTCATGCCACATGCATCCCACAATGCTCCTTGTCATTGTGATATTGGACTGAACCTCTGAAAGTGTAAGTTACCACCTTGTTAAGAATTGCTGTGGTCATGGTTTCTCTTCACAGCAATAGAAACGCTAACTAAGACAGCATGTTTTCATTGATACATTGGGCTTTCTTACTCTGTTTCTTTGAATCCCCCTCCCTACACCCCCCACCCCCATGTAAATGTTTATTTCCCATGTCACTGCTTACAAACAGTATGGCTCTCTTTCTTCCTCCTCTATTTCCCTTCATCAGGCAGTTGCCAAGATTTACAGCTTGCCTGCCCTGTTGTTTTCATTTCAAACTACATTAAAATTGTCCTCAAGCTCCCTTCTGAGTCTATTTCTAAATTCTTTTACTAACAGACTAAATACTCCAACATGGAAGTCACAGTGTCTTAGTTAGGATTTCCATTTCTGTGATAAAAGACCACGAACAAACTCAATCTGGATATGAAAGGCTTATGTTCACCTTATAATTCTCTGGTCACACGACTGAGGAAAGTCAGGGCATAGAGTCTAGCAGGAACATGGAGACAGAAGCTGAAGAAGAAGCTGTGGAGGGGTGCAGCTTACTGGTTCACTCATCATGGCTTGCTCAGCCTGCTTTTTTATGGAACCCAGGCCTACCATCCTAGGGATGACCACAACCATTGTGGGCTGGGCCTGCCCCCATCAATCATTAACCAAGAAAATGCCCAACAGCCTTTCTTACAGACCAGATGGTGGTATTTTCTCAATTCAAGTTCCTCTTCCCAAATAACTACATTATATTGACAATCTAACCAACCAGGATACTCAACTTCCCCAATAACAAAAATCAATAACCTCACCCATTTTTCTACTTTTTAGTAATTAAAATGTATATGTGAGTTTTCTCCTCAGGTTTTCTTTTTGTTCTGCCAGTCACACACACACACACACACACACACACACACACACACACACACACACACACACCCACTCACACACACCATATGCATGCTTAGTGTCTGAATAGGCCAAAAGCAGTTGTTAGAGCCCCTGGAACTGCATTACCAATGGCTGTTAGCCACCATGTGGGTGATGGGAATCTAACCTAGGTGCTCTGAAACTGTGACCAGAGCTCTTTACCAATGGCATTCTCTCTTGCCCCATGCAATCTTACTTACTTGGATGCTTTCTTTGGAAAGAAGTTTTGGTTTCTTTGATTCATTAGTTTGGTTTTCTTGACACAAGTCAAGTAGAGTAGCCTCAAGCTCATGACCTTCTTGTCTGTCTCCTTATTACTCGGATCACAAGTATGAGCCTTGCTTTGAAAGATGTGGCAAGCTATTTTGCCCTTGATGTCATGTGAAACTATCTCTGCCCACTCTGTGTTTCCCTTTGTTGGTTTTCCTTGATTACTTTTGTTGTGGAAGATTGGAAGTGGAACATTGTTTGGAAGATATGTATTGCATGGGGAGGTTTTTTTGTATGTTTGCCTTTGACTTTGCTGATTTGTTTATCTTATTTATTTATAGTTCTGTTTTTTATGGTTTGTGGGAAGGAGACTCCAGTTACAGAAATCCTGCCCAGTAGCTTTGGAAAAGAAGGAAATGTTGACCAACACTCAGTGGATAGAAGCAGGTAGGTCTCAGTGAGTTCAAGGCCAGCCTGGTCTACAGAGAGAGTTAAAGAGCAGAGAAACTCTGTCTCAAAAAACAAAGAGAGAAAGAAGGAAGTGCTGACCCCTGCTGACTCAAGGTTGTTAAGGAATATCCCTAGGAGGAAACAAGAGGAACTTTATGTTTACAGCATGTGAGGAGAGACTTTAAACAAGGAAAAACTCTGTGTTCTTTTATTGTGTTTTTCCCCCTCTCTTATCCATAGGAAAATGTCCAGAATAAACATTTGTAATGTATCTATGGCACCCACACCCTAGCTCAACACAATTGGTGCTATATATTAGAAATTCTAACATACTTAATGATTACACACACACACACACACACACACACACACACACACACACACACACCAATTCTTTGATGATCAAAACCAAAAAATGCTCTCCAAGTTGTGTAAACTGATGCCCATTGAAGAAGCCACATTGGTGTTTTTCACCATCCTGGCAGGAGCCAAGTAGGTCCAAAGACAGCCATGTATGTCACTCCATTTGGCTAGTGAGTATTGAAACAAAATACTTGAAGCAATTGGAATCTCCTCAGAGTCTGATCTTGAAGGAAGGAAAGGCCAAAGCCTCAACCAACCAGAAGAGACCTCCTGAAAAGACATTTTACACATTTCCAAAAACTTAGTGACCACCTTATAAGAGGATCCAAAATGAGCTAATGAGGAGTCAATGATGGGTGGGACTCTTGGCCAGGATGGCTTAGATATGCTTGCTTCTTGCCCTCCATTTAAATATTAAACTCACTTCAGGACTCCAGGACTGTGGGATTGAGTGTGAATGGACCTCTATTTCTCTGCACAGTGTGTCACACAGAATACATCTCCTTTCTCTACTCTTCATAATTACTTGTCTCTCTAAACAGCCCACTGAGGAGAGATGGCTAAGCTTAGCTTGTAAGGACTGTGATGTGTTGAGATCTGTAGCCTGGGTGACTTAGGAGGACTCTGTCACTACAAAGGGATGGAACCCAGTAGGCCAAAAACCAAATGATCTTGCTCTGACCATGACCAAAAGCAAGGAGAAGATGAAAACTTATTTTTGCTTACAGTTCCAGAGAGAGAGAACCATAATGGCAGAGGTTGAATGGCAGCCAGTGGCTGGAACATGAGGCTGAGAGACCACACTATACCCTCACATAGCAAGCAGAGACACCAAGCAGGAATGTGGCAAGTTTGTAAATTCTCAAAGCTCACCAGCATGATATATTTTCTCTCTATAGCCTTGCCCCTATTAGTTTCATAACTTCCCCAAAACTGTGGTCAACTGGGAACAAGTATTCTAAGGTATGAGCCTATGGGAGAGGTGAATGTCATTTAAGCAAGTCTAAGCACTTGCCACCAACTCTGAAGACCTGAGAATGATCCTTGGAACCTGTTCTGGCGGAGAAAATGGACTCCTGCAAGTTATCGGCTGACCTCCCCATGCTAACACACATGCACATGTGCAAACATACATATAAAAAATATCTAAAATTGAAAATGGTAGACAAAGCAATTTTGGAAAGCAGAGAGAAGAGATTAATTCAACATGGCTACACTAGGAAGAACAGATGAAGGAGTCCAGTAATGCAGCATCCATCTTTAGCATAGGAATGTGAGCCTTAGGCTTAAACACAGGAAGAACTGAGGCAGAGGATGAGAGATGTACATGATTAATTGGTTCAGGGAGGGTGTGGTCTGGTGGATCATTGCCTCAGCTCTGGAGGGAGGGAGGGAGCGAGGGAGGGGGAGAGAGAGGAGGGAGGAAGAAAGGGAAGGACAGAGAGAGGGAAAGAAGGAAAAAAGGAAGGAAGAATAGAAATATCTTAACTACAGCTTTAGAGGAAAAGTCAGTGTGAATATCCCACTCAGCTTTTTTTTTTTCTTTTTAAAAAAGTTTATTTATGTTTTTAATTTTATATGTAGTATGTATGAGTTGTATGTGTTGGATCCCCTGGAACTAAAGTAACAGACATCTTCTGTGTGAGTGTTGGGAATAGAACATGGGTCCTCTGCAATAGCTGAGCTGGCTCTCTGGCCCTTCTTTCTTGGTTTTTGAATTGATATTGGTGATTCTACTTCCCACATATATTAGAGTTAACCGGTGTTAAAGTTGATATTTGATGGATATAGCACTTAAGTTGAGAAGGACAGAAATTTTAACAATGTGGCATCTTCCATCCTGTGTGACAGGTAGCTGTTCAATTTACTTAGCTCCTCTCTGATTTCTTTTATCAGAATTTTCTGATTTTTAAGATTAAGCCTAGAATATATTTTTTTTAATAACGTATTATATATTTCATAGGATGGTATGATAAATGACATTATGTTAAGGTTTTGTTTTCCAAGCGTCTGTTCCTGGTGTATAGCATATTATTTATTTTTTACTTTATGTGTATAGGTGTTTTGTATGCATCATTGTCTTGCTTATACCTATGGAGGACATACAGAACATAGCCCAACTGCTCAATCATTGCTATACTCTTTCACAAATGCTGTCTGCACACACACACACACACACACACACACACACACACACACACACCAGCACAGTGCAGGCCTGCCTTAAGGCCCTCTTACAAGAACAAATCTCTTATGGTGCTGAGGAGAGAATACAGAAATTCCAATGAGATGGCACTAATAAGTACCAACATACAATGGGAGATGTCCTTCTATACATATGTTTCTCTCTTGGTTGCTGAAAAAAAAAAACTGATTGGGCAATAGCCAGGCAGGGGGTATAGGCACAGCTGTAGGAGGAAGGAGGAAGGAGATAGAGGGAAGCATTTAGAGAGAGTTGGAAGATTGGAGGTGGCTGGCAATCTCTGGTAATATAAGGCTATATAGAAATACATAGTAGGTATTGGTTAGTAATTAAGACAGAGCTAGCCAATAAAAAGTCTTAGCCATCAGCCATACTTTATAATTAATATAGTATCTCAGTGTTTATTTGGGGTTGAAATGGGGAGCGATCATACTGAACAGAAACCTCCATCTTTAATCATACATATACTATGTGCCAAATGAGATGAGAATCTCAATTAGTAACAATGTCCTTAAGGGATTTCAGCTCCCTCTCTCGGAAAACTACATGTTACAGGAAAATGATGCTGGCAACTTAAATTCCTGAGTTTGTGGTCACATATAATTCAAATTAGTGAACACATTACTCATGTGTAGTGCATAGACACTCAGCAGATATGAATGCCCCCCTGAGAATAACAAGATAGCAATAAAGAAAATTCTTTCAAAAAATAGGAAAAAATAACATCAAAAATAAGTAATGAATGGATAAGACAAAGCCAGAGTGAAAAGAAAAGAAAAGAAAAGTAAAACCTTCACATCAGATCAATTCCAGCTAAGTTTTCAGATTAGGATTGTTCAATCAAAACACCCATGTCCAAACATTTTGGATAAGATGAGAAATACTCACACTCTGCAGTTGTCATGCTGTTACATACAGAGCTTTCTTGTGGGAAAGAAAAAATGACCTGCCTCTCACACATCCATGTATCCCTTGAAAAGAACCAGAACTGGACATGGTACTGATCTCTTATAATCCTGTCACTGCACAGACTGTGGAACATGTATGCATGTGTGTATACACCTTTCATACAACGAATGAAATAAAAGAGTAATAAAACTTAGTAGATTACAACTCTCATGACCCCTTTGGTTCTAATTACATACTTGGAGATGATTCCTTTCAAAAAAGTAATTTTGGAAGTGGTGACAGGAAATTGATGATTAATGTCATTCTGTAAATATGTTCCCCTTATTGCTTAATGAATAAAACACTGCTGGCCAATAGGAAAGCAATAAAGGCAGGACTAGGAGACAAGGAGGTTTCAGGCAGAGGTAGTAGGAATTTCAACATGTAGGATCAAACAGGGTAGAACTCTAGGTCCTCTCTCCGGTAGGATAAGACCATGAGGAAATACTTAGATTGATAGAAATGGGTTAATATTTAAAACAGAGCTAGCCAACAAGAAAGGCTAATAACAGACCAACACCTTTCTATATAATACATACTCTTTATGTCTTATTTGGGGCTTGCACAGCTGTGGGACCAGGCTGGTGGGACAAAGCTCTCATAAGAGGAAACTCCAGTAGAAAAGACAGTAATTCCCACTGTCACCAGAAGTGATTAGAAAAATGATCTCCTACACTTAATGGAACACATGAATTGAATCTGCAATCTGAAAATAGGCTCAGCCTTTGAGCACTTGTTTCCTATCTGGTGTACTATTTGGGAGGCTATGGTACCTGCAAGAAGTCAAGCCTTCTTGGCAGTGTTAATAATTTCGAGTGGCCTTTAAGGTTACAGCCCAGACATTGTTCTTGCCAGATGGTTTTTCCTGGTCAGCCATGAAATGAACTGACACAGCCACACACTTCCACTGCCATGAGCTGAGGCACTCCACCATGCCCACTCTGATGAGTTATGTCAGAATACTGACCTTGAGTCAAAGTAGACATTCCTGCCCTTTGCTGTAGATATGATGTCATGGCAGTGAGATGGTTCTGTGGGTGCACTGGCTAATTTTCTGTCACCTTGACATTTGAAAAGTTACATAAGAGCAGGGGAAAGTGAGGTGTCAATCAATAAAATGCCTCCAGAATGTCAGGTTGAAGGAAAATAAGCAGGACATTTTCTTAAGTATTTACTGATAAGGGAGGGCCCATCCCATTGTGGCTGATGCCACTCCTGGGCTTTTTGATCTAGGTTCTGGAAGAAACCAGAAAGAACAAGAAATGAGGGGTAAATCATAAGCATGTCTCCTCCATGGCCTCTGCGTCACCTCCAGCCTCAAGAGTTCTTCCCAGTTGGAGTTCCTGCCTTGGCTTCCCTCAATGGACAATGACACTGCATATATGAGAAATAAATCCTTGCCTGCACAAGTTGCTTTGGGTCATAGTGTTTCTTCACACCAATAGAAACCCTAAATAAGACACTGGGTAAATACGATTGCTGCCAACACTGATGACAGGGTTTCCATTCCAGGGACACACACAGTGAATGAACAACACCGATTCCTATCCCTATCCTTAGACCTTCACCCATGTGCAGCACTACACACATGCCAACACACAGAGACACATGACAACTGTAAAAGTAATTGGGTAGAGGGATGGTCAGCAGTGAAGAGCACATGCTATTCTTCAAGAGCACCATTCTGGGTTCAATTCCTTGCACCCACATGGCAGCTCAAAATTGCCTGTCACTCCACTTCCAGGGTACCAACATCCTCATACAGATATACATGCAGGAGAAACACCAGTGCATGAAAATAAAAATAAATGAAATAAAAAAAAAATCAGAAGGAAAAAGTAAGCCCAGTAGAGAGCTGATTTTCACATACCCATGTGTTTAATAACTGAAGATGATTTTTGAGGTCCTATATGAAAATGCTATTTAGTCTTTGAAACCACAGCTTGAGGATTCAAGACAGCAAGCATAACTAATCTGCAGAAATGTAGCAAGGTGTTACCTACAGAGACATACTGGTGGGACCTCCTGAATCTGAAAACCTTCTATAAGGCAAAGGACACACTCAGTAAGACAAAATAACAGCTACAGAAGGGAAAGGATCTTAAACAGCATCACACCTGACAGAAGACTGATATCCAAACTACATAAAGAACTCACGAAGCTAGACATCAAAATACAAAATAATCATGGTACAAATGGTGTAGAGATGTGAACAGAGAATTTTGTACAGAAGAATCATGAATGGCCAAGGTACACTTAAAGAAGTGTCAACATCCTTAGCTATCAGGAAATTGTAAATCAAAATGGCTCTGAGTTACCATCTTATACCTGTCAGAATGGACAAGATAAAAACAAAAATACTTATGAGAGCCTATGTTGGAGGGGATGTAGTGTAAGGGGAACACTACTGCACTACTGGTGGGAGGGCAAATTTGTACAGCTACTTTGCAAATAGTATGAACATTTTCTCACAAATTGCAAATCAATCAATGTGAAGACACAGTGATACAACTAGTGGCAATATACCAAAAGGATGCTCAATCAGACCAAAACACACGTGTTCAAATATGTTCAAAGCATAATTATTTGTAATAGCCAGAACATGAAACAACATAGATGCCTCTTGACACATGGAGCTCTCTGGAAAGAAAAAAATATGAGACTTCCTGGGTAAACTAGGGGTAGAGGAGTACAAGGGAAGAGACAGGAAAATGAGACTATGAGGGATCAGGATGGTACCATTAGGGATGGGATGCAGGGGAATTGTTGAAAGAGATATCTTGATAGGGAGGCTATTATGGGTTTGGGAGAAAGCTGGTGCTACAGACAGTTCCCGTAATCCACAAGTTTGACCCAAGCTAAGACTGCTAACAATAGGGAGAGGGTGCCTGAACTGGCCTTCACCTATAATCAGATTCATGACTACTCAAATTGTCATCGTAAAGCCTTCCTCTGGAACCTAATAGAAGCAGATATGGAGAACCATAGCCAAGCACTGGGAGTCTGGTTCCAAGAGAGGGATAGGGAATATATGAGCCAGGGGGATCAAAGTTTGTGGGAGCTCACAGAATCAGGAGGAACTACTAGGGAGCCAGATTCGGACCATCCTATTCCTTCTGCATCTGGGTTGATCTTTTGTGGGGCCCCTAGCAGCAAGACTGGACCTGTCCCCGGTGCATTAGTTGGCTCTTTAGAACCTATTCCCTATAGTGGGATGCCTTGTTTAGCCTTGAGGAAGTGCAAAGGAGCTTGCTCATGCCTCAGTTTGATGTGTCATGCTTTCTTGATTCCCATGGAAAGCCTTACCACATCTGAATGTAGATGAATAATATATGAATAGGGTGGGGGAAGGGAAAACGGTGAGAAGGAAGAGAAACTGTGGTTAGTATGTAAAATACACTTTTAAATGATGAATGAAGTATACTATTACTGACAGTACTGAGTAACTGTGTGAGGGCTGGTATATATGTGCCCCAGCACGTTTGGAGAAGTGAAAGGACAACTCTCTGGATACACACACACACACACACACACACACACACACACACACACACACACAGTGATTAAAATCATTTTAAAAAACAAAGATTACAAGTACTCATCTTTGTGGTACTTCTCCTAAGAGATGCCTGGAAATCAGAAATTTTCACACCTTTCATTTACTTTTCCAGACAGGGTCTCAGTGGGTATGCTAGGAGATCTTCAAAGTCTTTGTCCTCTTGGCCCACCTAAGTGCCAGGATTATAGGTATGCACTCTATCTCCAATATGATATATTTAATCTACCAAACAAATCAGCATGTACTTCCTTTGCTCAGTTCATCCATGTCAAATACCATTCTAAGTACTTTGGTAGTATAAATAATAATCACAAAAATTCTAATAGTTATCTCTCTTCATACACTGTTTTCTGAAGATGATAAAGTGGGGGCATCTCTTCCTACAGAGCAAATATTTTAGTAAGTAATGTCTCCCTGGGGAACCTGCTACCCTACTGTAATCTGAGAATCACAGGATACACTGACTGTTACCCAAAGCTATGCTATGTATTTGAAAAGTGTTCATTAAAGGATTCCTAATTACTGGGCTGGAGAGATGGCTCAGCAGCTCAGAGAACCTGCTATTCTTATTGAGAATCAGGATTCAATAACACATTAAACACATAATGGCTTACAACTATCTACCTAAGTCCAGTTCCAAAGAATCAGGTGCCCCTTTCTGACCTCTTCAGAAATCAGCTATACATACATACACAATGCACATATCTACATGCACTCAAAACACTGTAAGTCCAGGCATGGTAGGACAGACCTATATTCCCAGGACTAGGTAGAAAGGCAGGATGATCTCTGTGAGGTGCAACTATGCCCAGTCTACAAAGTGAGTTCCAGGAGAGTGGAGAAACCTGGACTCAGAAAACAGAAAGAAAAAAACCACCAATAAAGTAAAAATAATTCTTTTAAAAAGAGAAATACTAATAACCTGAAAGAGCCAGACGTTTGCCTGTGTGGCTGAAACGTCAGATGCCATGCTGCTTTTGATTCTACAACCCATGAAATGACGCCCATGCTGTCTGTTGTCTACCTAACACCCGACACCCCACAGTTCTGAAATATAACTCAGGGACTGGATGTATATGTGTTCATTCACTGATATACACCCATAGGCTACTATTGTCTAAGTCACTTTTTAAAGGAAACCAAATGTTTACATATAATAATCTAATGTATGACATAGTAACATCATATACTTGAAAGAATCACTGAAATTTTAAATGTCTCACTACAAGAAAAATTATATGACTTTAATGGATTACTTAGCCTGAGTTTACCATTTCATAACATATAAATTTCAATGTGTCATTATAAATGCCATAAATACGCAATTTTTGTCAAGCAATCTTTTAAAAAATTTTAATACCAGCACTCATGAGATAGAGGCAGGTGGATCTTTGTGTGGTTGTACCCAATTGATGTACATAGCCAGTCCTCGGGTAGACAGGCTTACATAGATAGGGTGATTCTGTCTCAAAAAAAGAGATAGGGTGTACATTATTGAGTTCACATATTATGGGCACTTTCTCAAACGCAATTTGATAGATGGTAAAATAGTAGCAGGCATTTGTAATCAAAATACATTTAGTGTCCATGCTGATGTTATCAGTCTGGCCTCAAAATGGAAATCCTATGTGCCTTACTGCTTAAGATCAAAATGACCACATTGATCACCCAAAGATCTACAAAGCCTATGGTTCTTAAACAAGGATGTGGTGCTATTTGCCCAAGTTCCTCTGAGAATTCCTTTTCGCTTAAAATATTGCATAGTGCTCACTATTTAATAATCCACTGCTTTCCCTCACCCTCTGTCCAAGTTAAAACAGAAATTAAGGGCAGTGTCTTAACAGAACCCAGGCTACCTGAGCAGGATGGGCTGGGCCCTTGGGTCCCAGTTCTACAGCCATGAAAATCACTTTTTGTCTTTTGTCACACTGCCTGTCTCAAAGATGCTTTCTGAGTTGGATGCAGTGAGAGAGGCCTGCAAATTCTAATGTGCCAGTAGCTGAGACAGGAATATTACACTTCTGAGCTCAGCCTAGGCTACATAGTAAGTGTCTGGGCTAAACAAGGAGATTTTGTCTTCAGAGGGGACAGTAATTAAAAAAAGAAACAAATGTTCTGAGACAATAGCCAGGAAAAGCTACTCTTTGATTTTACTCATATGAAAGATATCCTTACACAAAGTGATAAAAGTGCTTAGTAGTTGAAACAGAAGTATAATCCTTTTATCTTTACATACACAATGTGACTAGTAATAATATGAATGAATTCTAGGACAGCCAGGGCTATATCAGGCCATTGTTTAAAAATAAATAATGGAGGGTTGTGGCAGATGTGTTTAATATGATCACACAGCAGGCAGATATTTGAGTTAAAGTCCACCAGGACTACAGAGTGAGTTTCAGGTCAGACAGGGTTGTCAAAGAGAAAAACCCTGTCATGGAAAACGAAAAAAACAAACAAACAAACAAACAAACAAAAAAACCTCCTTAAACCTCCCTACAGCCATTACCTCCACTATTTCAGGCTCATTTCAGCTTCCCTTGTCCCCACTCACCCCAGAGACCTCTCCATGACAGCTTGCCTCCTATATTCATTTATCCTGACCAGGAAAAAGACTGCTGCAGCCAGGGGAGACAGCAACTGTAGTGACCACTAGAAACAGACTGCACCCTCACAGATGAGGCCACTTTGCCGCCCTTCCCTCAGCCATAGAGCTAATGCCAAGGATCCTGTCTGCCAGAGACTGAAGAGGCTTGATGATGTCAGGGAAGGCGCCAATGTGGAAGCGAGCACTGGAGCACCATTAGAGGGCAGAGAGAACACTGTGCAGATTAAGCTTATGATGTGATGATTTATAACCCTGCAGTGTCCTTCTGGCATGACACAAAGTCAATATTACTATGTTCATAAAAGGAAATAACTGTATTCCTAATGGCTTAGAAAGGTTTATGAGACTAAAATAAATTGTACAAACACCTATGAGTGTATGAATCTATGTGTCATTGTAAATCAACTACTTGACAGGCACTAAGTAAACGAGAGCTTGGGAGGCAGAGGCAGGTGGCTGTCCCAGTACAAGGACAGCAAGGGCTACATACATTCGCATTTTTTAATGATTTTTTATTTAAATTTGAAACAAGCTTATTGTGCATGTCAATCCTAGTTCCCACATCCTGACTCCCTCCTCATCCCCTGAACCAATCCCCATCCCATCCCCTTTCTGCTCCCCAGGGAGCATGATCCCTTCCATAGGGAGGACATATGTACTTAAATGAACTAAATTCTCTTGATAATGATCATGAACTGTTTAGCCATCCCTGTCTTGAAGTACCTCAAAGATTGTGTGTTCTGATTTTTACCCCCACTTTAGCAAAGAGAAAGTAGCAGTCACTGTTGATATGTTAACCTAAAGCAGGCAGTAAGTCTCAGAATTCATTTTACTGTCTGGTTAGTGCAAAAGAGACCCGCAAAGAGGCAGGTGTAGTAAGAGTTTTACTCTTACTTTTTTGTGGGACACACCTCCAGCTCCCAAATCACACACAGGGCCTTCTTAAATATGAATTCCTGACCTGAGCTTGGCCAGTTGATAGTCAGCTTTTATTAACTATAAACTATTCCAATGACATTTTGCCTCTGGGCTTTTTCCTTTTGTTACTCCTGCACATCTTATTTCCCTCTTACTCCTGGGCTTGGTGAGTGGCTGGTCCATGTCACCCTCCTCCCCTTGTTTGCTTCTTACTTCCTCTCTTTCTCCATTCTCCTTCTATGAATACTGTCTGCCTGCCAGCCCCAACTGTCCTTTCTCCAGCCTTGCTATTGTCCTTCAGCTCTTTATTAGACCATCTCCTGTTTTAGAAAAGCACAATAACACAACTTCACAGGGTTAAACAAATTCAGCATAAAAAAAAGATACAACTTAAAATAATATTCCCCAACTGGTAGATTCAAGAAAGAGCACTACACAGGATTGCAGCAGATGACAGCAAAGTGAGGTACCTGCTGTCCAGGGAAGAATAGACAGTTGCTGCCCCAACTGAGAGGAGGTGGTACTACAGTGTTACAAGACTGCAACTGTGAAGTAGTTTCACTTAGTGTTTCCTAGGAACCCTTGTGACTTAATATTGCGTGTGCTATTGTTGAGAGTGAGTAATGCCTGAGATGTGCTCACATTTGTGCCTCAAAGTGGTGGTGGAGGACACCTCCCCAATAGCAGCCACATGAGGTCTGCAGGATTGAAAAACAAGGACAGAGGACTTTGGTGCTCAGTGTCCCCTTTCCTCCTCCTTGTCCTCCCTGCAAGCCCAGGAAGTTTCCCCTCATGCTAGAATGGTTTGTTTCCCTAAAAAGCCCAGCTCCCTTTCCCTTAAGTCTAGTCTTGTGGTCCTGACTTATTAAATGACCCGGCTCATCCATTTTTCAACCTTCCTTCCGCACAGGGTTAGAGAAGTATTGCATTACAAAAGATTTTCAATGCTCCCAAGAGGAACCTCAAAGATGCAGGACAGCAAGTCAGTGTTTGATCAGGCAGCAGTATGGTAGTGTCACAGTTAGCGTGAGCGTTACTGTTACACGTTGGCTGTTGTGTGCAGCAAACACTTGGACAGACAGAAAGCTAGGCAAAGATGGTGGCTCTCAGGAATGGGGTATGAGGGTCCTGGTATCTGAGACCAGAACAGGGGACCACACCAACAAGTCTCTGAGCAGAAACTGGGAAGTTAGCTGGCTGAGGCATTTGTGAGGGCCTTCCTGAGGCAGAGAATACAACACTTGAGTCAACTAGACTCTGACAGCCATCTGTAGAGCAAGGCTGTAGTCTTAGAATATTTCACTCTCCAGAAGCCAAAGCAGCAGCAGAAGAAATCCAAAGGCCTCTCTGTCAAACAGAGGAGAGACATGAGACTGTTTGACATTAACCCAGAGCAACAGAGGTACATCCATCTTTTCTAAAGGCCTTGCCACTCACTGTTGCCTAGTCTTCCAGTTCAGGCTGTGAATTCCTCAAGATTCCAAGTCTCACTGGGCATCCCTGCCCCCTCAGTCACAAGGGCTCCTCTGGCTTCTGCAATAAGAGGGGAACCTCACCCTAGCATTCTCTCTCTCTCTCTCTCTCTCTCTCTCTCTGTGTGTGTGTGTGTGTGTGTGTGTGTAGTATGGGCACTGAAGTTATGTAAGGAGTGTCCTTTGAATGCTGCTTCGATGCCTGTGTTTTGAGAGGAATCAGAAGGCAGAGCCAAAAAAGAGCGGGTTGCTTGATCAGCTAAGTTATTCCCTTTGGATAAGGATCCAGGGAGACCTGAATGAGCATGAGGGTGGCCATTAAATAAAAGGGAATGTTCTAGTTCTTATGAGAGAAATTAGCTGCCTAAACAGATTACCAGTTTCAGAGATTTTTTTTTAACCTGACCTACAGTCTCTATAGGTCATGCAAAATAGGCTCTGTCAATAAAAATGTTGATTGGTTGATCTGAAAATGCAGTGAAGACAGCTATGACAGCATATAGTTCTGTCAATTGAGCAGACGAGGCCCCAGTTTGAAAGTTGGTGACTTCATTCTTCCATTCATAAGCAGCTATTCCCATGGAGAAACCATCAGTAAACACTGTTATCGCCCTTGAGATAAGATTCGAGAGGGTAATTTTAGGGAAAATAAACTCTTGGGAGCAGGCAAAGTCAATTAATTTATTGGGGGAATAATGATTATCTATTTCCCTCGTGTAGTCAGCCAAGGCTATGGGCCAGCTCTCTATAGAGCCCATGAGCCAATCAACCTGTTCTTTGGTGTAAGGGTGAAGAATCAGGTTTGGATCACAGTCAAAGTAGGCCTTTGCTTGTTTTCTGGCCATGACAATTTTGTCTGAGATTACCTGAAAATAGAGATTTAACACCCTCTTAGTAAGTATTGGTAAATGAACCCATAGTATTGGAGCAGTCTGCCAAAACATTGACATGGTAACCTGTGCTGTTTTACAAATGATGAACCATAATGGGCGATAGTAATCCAGAAAGGTGACTTGTTGTACTTCTATCACTTGTTCCACGAGGGTTATACTATTACAACATTCAGTGAAAGCTATCGAAGCGAGGTGGGGTCTGAATTGCAGGGGAGAATATCATAAAGGGATTTTAATTCATCCTTGTTAATTTTCAGATCAGTTAATAGCCAAAGAATATCTCCCAAGAAATTTTGAAAGTCACAGTCAGTGTCTAAAGCCTGTCTAATCTCAGGATGAAATTTTTAGAGGGTATTGTGTCTTCAAACATCTGAAAACCTAGATAGGTTAGGGATCTCTGTGTTGCACTTTTACTGGGGCTATCTGTACTCTCCTTTTTGTTAGATAATCACACTGTTCTTTATAACAAGATAATACCTCTTCCCCTTTTTGTTCTGCTAAAAGGATATTGTCCATATAATGTATGATATTTATCTGTGGGCATGAGTCTCTAACTATTGAAATGGCAGAGGCAACAAAGGACTGACAGAGTGTGGGACTATTGGCTATAACTTGGGGAAGAACACGCCATTGGTACTGGTGCATGGGTGCTTGAGAATTTAGAGAAGTGATACTAAAGACAAAATGTATTTTGGTCTTCTGGATGCAAAGGTATAGTAAAGAAGCAGTCCTTAAGGTCAATTATGATTTTAAAGTATCAGAAGGGTACTGCAACAAGTGAAGGAAGCCTGGCTGTAGGGCCCCATGAGATCCGTAGTTTTAGTTACAGCTCTAAGGTTCTTCAGCAGTGACCATTTTCCTGGTTTCTTTTTAATAACGAAGATGGGGGTATTCCAAAGAGAAGTGCTAGATAGAATGTGGCCAGCCTTAAGCTGTTCATGTACCAGTTGTTGAGCAGCAGTGAGCTTTTCAGTGGGAAGAGGCCACTGATCGAACCCTACTGCTACCACCTGTCAAGTGGGACAACCTGCCTGCATGATGGCCTCTGAGGTCAGGCTCCTGGATTTCCTGCAGTGGATTAAACAGGCATATGTCACAGCAGTGCATCCTGTGCTGCACTTCAGCCATTCTGAATCAGACTCCAGGAGTGAAACACTTATCTGTGTGTTAGTTAATATGACACCCAGCCCTGCAGTCACCAACATATGGTGATGGCACATTCCAGCTGGCATCTAATGCTCTTCCAGGCCTGATGTCTGATTTGACCATAGATGCTTGAGCCAGTATTTAATGGATGCCAAAAGGATCACCCAATGTCTAGTCTTTCTAGTTCTGAAGAATAAAAGTGAAGTTTCTTTTCCAAATCCATCAGTTAACATAAAAGGCTCACTTTCAATGTTTATAGCATTAGTTTAGTTTGCATTTCTTAACTATAATACCTCATTAAGGCATCTCTCAAATGTTATAGTGTTAATTTAATAGAGGGGGCTCTGCTAGAACTGTATTGGAAATGTCCATTTAATTAACCTCATAGGCCTGTAGGTCTTAACTAGAAATCATTAATAAGATTGCTAGCCAAATTCAAATTGGAGTCAGTTACATCCTTGATAATTTCTCATGAGCTGTGAAAGACAAGAATTGATAATTAGGCAAACACAGAAATGGACTTCAAAAGAAAAGGTGTTGGAGGAGCAAGACATCCAGAATGGACAGGGCCCTAAGGGTTCACCATTCTGTGCCCAGTAAGATTTTGACACAGATAGTACTCAGGAGCAAAGGCTTCAGCCTTTATATGCATTCACAGAAAAGATTTCTGTCTTTTTTACTACATTGGGCAGAGACCCCAGGAGGGCAGAAGTGAGGAAGGGAAGAAGATGAGGACAAAGAAAGGGATAAAGAGACAGACGCATAAAAGAGGTGAGGGCTGTGACATTGGACTATGGACTGAACACAGCAGGACTGACTCAGGTGAGGCAGTTTGGTTGGGATGGTGGATGGAATGTAAACATTACATTGCTTCTGCCTCCACCAAGCAAACACCAACTCATTTATGTGATGCATCTTTGCAAAGGCTAAGACTGACCATATTTATCTCATTTGACCTTCCTCCTGCCAGCATTTAACATGACTAACCATTCCTCACCTCTATCCCCACCCTCCTTTCTCAAACTTCCTGGCCAAGACATATGCATATTAATAAACAATAAGCCTTTATATAATGCTTCAGAAGGTGCACTATCAAGAAGTAGAAGGAGTTGGAAGAAGTACAACAATAACCATGAATAAGGCTATGAAGCGCAAGCTTAGCTGCTAGGAAGGACCATGATTAAGGCTACTGGCCAGGTGGTGGTGGTGCAGGCCTCTAAACCCAGGGAGGCAGAGGCAGGAAGACATCTGTGAGTGCATGGCCAGCCTGTTCTACAAGAGTAAATTCCAGGACAGCTTCCAAGCCACAGAGAAACCCTGTCTCAAAATACAAAGCAGGTGGGGGGTGCTATTTAATGCAAGCTTAGCAGTTACCTGAGGTAATGTGAGCATCACCCTAGTAATCTTATATCACAGAGTAAGTCCCAGGCTACTAAGAACTGCAAACTTAAAGCAAGAAAACACGTAGTCCGAAAGATTTCAGTGTGTCAAAACAAAACAAAACAAAACAAAACAAAAAACAGTATTTTATTATCTCCTGCTACCTTACAAAATATTGGTAATATCTCTTCCCTGGATCTCTGGAAAACAGGGGTTCAACTGTGTTTCAGTCACTAGGGTTTGGTTGCCTTGAATCTGCTTGCCCACCTCATAGGTCCTCCCCAATTCAATGAGTAAAGTAGTAACTAGTGGAGAAGAGGCCTTGTGACTATAGAGTGGGACAGGGAAGAGAGATGCCTATGTCCTCTGGGAACTGATGTAAGAGTGAGGTCAGATGTCTACACTACAGTAAGGCAGACAGGAAAACTGGCATGGGCTATGACGCAGTGGCTACCCTGATCAGGTGCAGTTGGAAGCTTTAGGTTATGGGTGGTCTGGGAAAAAGTCAGGGAAAATGGGCAAGAGTAGAGGGGTAGACCAGAGAGACCAGGGCAAGGACCAGTGAGGAGGTAGCCATGACCTGTGAGGAATATCTGAAATCTAGACCAGGGATAGCTTTGGAGGCTGTTTTAGTTAAGGTTTCTTTTCTGTGACAAAACACCATGATGGAAAAGCAAGTTGGGGAGGGAAGAGTTAATTTGTCCTATATTTCCACTTTGCTATTCATCAGTGAAGGAAGTCAGGACAGGAACTCAAATAGGGCAGGTACCTGCAGGCAGGTGCTGATGCAGACACCATGAAGGTGCTGTTTACTGCCTTCTTTTCTTACAGAACTCTAGGCAACAAGCCTAGAGTGGACGCTCCCTCATTGATCCTAACTGAGAAAATGCTTTAGAGCCAGACTTCAAGGAGGCATTTCATCAGCCAAGTCCCATTCCTCTCCAATGACTATCTTGTGTTAAGTTGACACACATAACCAGCCAATGCAGAGGCACACAAACATGGTTGCAACACTGGGAACTAAAACCCACCCTTGAACCTGCAAGATGAATACTGTACCGATGACCTATATTCCCACACTTTCTAAAAAGATTTCCTTTGTTGCTAGGTTGATTGGTTTTTATTTTTTTCCTTACAATGGAATCTCAACCTTGATAGATCAGGCTGGTTAGACAATACCAGATCTCTCTGCCTCAGCCTCCCAAATGCGAGCCTTATAGGCATAATATAAGCATGTTTTACCATGGCCTCTCAGAAAGTTATGAGTCATGAAAATACCACCCATGAGCAAGATTTCAGAAGCAGCCTCTGCCTCTTCGAACATCTATGTACTCACAGGCGGGTGGCCCAAAGAAAGATGAGCTAACTATGGCACACATGCATTGTAGGCTGGTTAGATGGAGAAGCTGGGGCCTAGTGCTAGAACCACTAAACAGGTGGAGACAGGCCTGCAAGCAAAGGCTCAGAGAACAGGGAAGTGAGAAGGGAGGCAGGAGAAGCCTGTTAGGTCCCAAATATCAGGGGCAAGGTTGGCACAGCTGAGTACCAGAAGGTGTTTCCTTGTCTGTCTTGTTTTTTTTTTTTTTTTTTTTTTTGACATTACACAAGCCACCATCATCTTCCTAATACCTCAGGGTCATTTTTAAAATGAAAATTATGAGTGAAATATGTAAGGCATAAAGATGTTATATGTGGCTTCATCCAGAGTTGTGGATCTCTAGCACTGTCTTCCAAACCAGGGAACAGACACTTTCAAAGGCTGTTGCTGCCATAGAAAATTCCAGCTAGCCCTAAGAAATCCACACTGGCAGTTCATTGGCTATCTGATTACAAAGACCCATCTACCTAGAGCTAAGGCAACAGCACGTGGGTCACATGGCTGGACTTCCCTCCCCCAATCATTTGTATCTTCAGAAATGAAACTCACCCTGAGTCTAAACCCCATGAACAAGAAAGAACCAAGGCTATTTTCTGCCAGTCAGATACCCCTGCCAGCTTCGCACTACTACCTGTGTTTCCTACAGGATTGATAGACTGCTATAACCATCCAATGTGCTAATATCCAGTAGCCTAATTAATGTAACAGATGCTTATCGTCCACACACTTGACCTTATTTTGCTCTGTGTAGGCCCTGATAGCAGCTTGTGCCCCTTTCTAGGAGCTTTTTATAGTGGCAGATCCTCCTTGACTGTGTTAATTGAGACTAAGCATAGCCTTAAATAATGGAGACAGAGAGGCACAGGGGCTCCTGGAGTAGGGCAGCTGAAGCTGAATCTTGTGTAATCTTGTGGCAGCTCAGTACTATGCTTCTCTTTCCTTTCTTATGCAGTCTCAGCTGCTGCTCAAAACACATGTGGCCATGTTCAGAGGTTTCCCTGTGGGGTACAGAAAGGTGGTGCTTATCCCTCAAATGCTACTAGGTCGTCACACCTGGCTCTGTGCCTTCTCTACTCTCCTCATCCAGGCTTCCTTTTATACTTTGGATCACATGAAGCTGCTGCACTGATTAGGGTTGCCAGTGTCTTGAACCAACCAGAGTGACTGGTCACTGTACTTCACCTTGGTTGCAGACATGAGCCTGGGATGTCTTCCTTCCATGGGTCTACATCTTCACCTGTTCAGATTGATATCACAAAACCACAACACATCAGGTAACTGCGGTAACCAAACAACCTCTCATCATGTAATTTATAAAAGCCTTGAGTGGATCTGGGTGTTGGCTTGCCCAAAGTCAGAGTTTCAAAAGCTTTGATATTAAGTAGGGCCCCATTCTTTAAGATACCTGTCTAGCTGAGACATAGCTAAGGGTCAATTCTTGTCTGGTGATTCTTTCAAAGGATCCTATATTCTTTCTTTACCACAGCCTTCACAAATCATTCAGCTCTGAAAGGCTTTGGTGTGTGGCATGCATTCAAGGCCAGCCTGAGCTACATAATGAGATGCTGTCTCTAAAAACCTAAGGTTGGGAATGTGGCAAGACTCACAGTTCTACCCCCAGCACAGAGAAAGATAAAGACAGGAAGTCTATGAGGAAAAGGATGGAAACAGGGTCAAGTACAAGTAGATATTCATTATATTTTCTCAGTCTTGTTTCATGTTTTTGAATGGATAACTGAACAATCATAGTTTGCCATTGTATGTATGTCCCCTAGATCCCCAAGATAACTGTGGCCACACACAGGGTGGGGTGCTTGTCTGGCCCAGAGTCACCTCTAAACAAAGCCCACATGGCAGGGGTTTAGGTGTTTCATGACCTGCCTTGTAAATTCAGAGGTTTTGAACACTGAGAAATCTGTCAGATTCTCAGCGGTTAGAAAAAAGGCTAGCAGGTGTTTAGTGAATGTGCACAGGCTGTTATCATCAGGCACTTGTAGGTCACCTCAAAGGCCATCATTTGTTCAAGCTGTCCTTAAAAGAAACTTCACTGATCATCCCACCAGGACATGTCTGTCTTAGCATGTCTTGAAGTAAGAGTGCCATGGGCTAATGCCTGCAAACTAGGTATCCTGACTGTACCATGTCTTGTTATTAAGATAACAGCGAGGAGAGTTGGAGAGATGACTCCATGGTTAAGAGCACTTACTGTTTTTTCAGAAAACCCAAGTTAAATTTTCAGCATCCACAGCACTGAGTGTGTTACAACTAAGTGTAACTCCAGTTCCAGGGGATCCAACACCATTTTCTGACTTCTACGTACCTTTGCATGTACATGCCAAACATAAATTCATGAAGGCATACATGGAAACATTCATTTAAAAAAAAAAGCATTTTAAATAAAAGATAGTAGGGACAACAATGCCCCCCGCCCCATTTTCTTTTTAAGAAATGAGATAGACAACGTAATAAAATACCAAACTGCTACCAGGTGGTAGTACAAACCTTTAGTCCCAGCCGACAGGAGGCACAGGTAGGTTTGTCTTAGTGAGTTCAAGCTAGCCTGTTCTACCGAGAAAATTCTAGGATATCCTAGGCTGTTACAAAGAGAAATCCTGTCTCAAAATAAACACAACAACAAAAAGAACGGCAGGGGGAAAGAGAGACAGAGAGAGAGATGAAAACCTAACTCAGTTACACTTGGGGGCTGAGAATGTCAGAGAACACTCAGTCTGTGTACCCACACACACACTATCTCAGCTATATTCACAGACTGGAGGTTCTAGTGCTAGCTCAATCCCCACTCACCACCATCCAAATCTCTGCTGTAAATCACCTGTGGCTCTCATATATATATATAGATCCTAGTTCCCTCTCCCTCCCTCCCATGCCCCCTTACCCACATCACATTCCACACCCCCCCAATTCCTTCCAAAACCCATCACTCCATAGGGAGACTGATGTGTTTCCAGGAGAGATTACCAAAATCTGTCAAGTCATTTGGAGTGAGGACTGGGCCCTCCCTCCTGCGTCTAAAGGAATATTCCTCAATGGGGAATGTGATCCAAAAGTCATTTTGTGCACCCGGGATACATCTTGGTACCACTCTCAGAGGTCCCTTAGACTGCCCAAGCCTTTTAACTGAGACCCACGTTCAGAGGGGTCTGTGTTGGTACAATGCTGGTTTCCCACCTATCAGTCTCAAGGTCCATGAGCTCCACCTTGTTCAGGTCAGCTGTCTCTGTGGGTTTCTGTAGCCTAGTAATGATTCCTTTTCTTATCACTCCTCCCTTTCCGCTCCCGGAATCCAAGAGTTTGGCTCAGTGTTTAGCTGTGGGTGTCTGCTTCTCTTTCCATCAGCTACTATATGAGGGCTCTATGATGCCATATAAATTAGTTATCAATCTCATTATCAGGGAAGAGAATTTACATTAGCATTTTCACTGTTGTTCAGATTTTTAGTTGGGGACATCCTTGTAGGTCTTTGGACATTTCTCTAGAGTCAGTTTTCTCTTCAAAACTATAATGGCTCCCTCTATTATAGTATCTCTTCTCTTCTCTCTCTCTATCTCTCTCTATCTCTCTCATCTGTCCATCCCCTGACTCAATATACCTGATCCTACAATTTCTCCTTTTCTCCCCTTCTAATTCCCCTAAGTCCCTGTCCACTTACTGTTCCCCCTATGTGCTTGCAATATACTCAGGAGATCTTGTCTCTTTCCCCTCATATGAGGGAACCTGTATGAATCTCTGAGGTTTCTCCTAAGGCTAGTGATCCTTTTCTCTATGTCAAAAATCATATATGAGTGAGCACATTCCTTGTTCCCCTTTATGTGAACGGGTTCTCACTCAGGATGGTTATTTCAAATTCCACCCATTTGCCTGGGAATATCAAGATTCCATTGTTTTTTTTTTCCACTGAATAGTATTCCATTGTGAAAATGTGCCACATATTCTTCTCCATTCTTCACTTGGGGGTCATCTAGGATTTCTTCCAGGTTCTTGCTATTACAAATAATGCTGCTATGAACATAGTTGAGTAGATATCCCTGTTGCCTAAGACGGCAATTTTTAGCACCTGTGGTAGAATGATTCCCATTTTCCTGAAGAACCAAGAAACTGAACTCCAAAATGGCTTTCCAAGTTTGCACTCCCACTATCAGTGGAGGAGTGTTCCCCTTTCTCCACAACTTCTCCAGAATAAGTTGTTATTGGTGTTTTTAATTTTAGTCATTGTGACAGGAGTAAGATGGTATCTCAGAGTTGTTTGATTTGCATTTCTCTGATGGCTAAGGATGTTGAGCACATTCTTAAATGTCTTTCAGCCATTGGATTCCACTATTGAGCATTCTCTATTCATTTCTTTACCCCAATTTTTTAAAAGAATTATTTGGAGTTTTGGTGACTAGTTTCTTGAGATATTTGTATATTTTGTAGATCAGCCCTCTGTCAGGTGTGGTGTTGGTGAAGATCTTTTCCCAGTCTGTGGGCTGTTGTTTAGTCTTGTCAACTGTGTCCTTTACCTTACAGAAGCTTCTCAGTTTGAGGAGGTCCCATTTATCAATTATCGATTTCAGTGTCTGTGCTACTGAAGTTATGTTCAGGAAGCACTTTCCTCTACCAATTTGTTCAAGGGTACCTCCCACTTTCCCTTCTAAGAGGTTGAGTGTGGCTGGATTTATGTAAAGTTCATTGATCCATTTGGACTTGAGTTTTGTTAGTGGTGATAGACATTGGTCTACTGCAGTCTCCTACACATCATCATCCAGTTGTGCCAGCACCATTTGTTGAAGATGCTTTCCTCCTTCCATTGTATACTTTTATCTCTTTTGTCAAATATCAGGTGTTTATAGGTGTTTGGGTTAATATCAGGATTTTTGATTCAAATCCACCTGTCTATTTTTGGGCCAATGCCAAGTTGCTTTGAAGACTATAGCACTATAGTAGAGCTTGAAGTCTAGGATGGTGATGCCTCCTGAAGTTCCTTTATGGTAAAGAGTTGGTTTGCCTATCCTGGATCATTTGTTTGTCCATATAAAGTTTAGTATTTTCCTTTCACAGTCCTTTGGATTCTCCTGAAGTGGGATTATCTGTTGCCTGTGTCTTTGTGATCTTAGTTAATTTCCTTGGGTTGGAGGTTTCCTTACAGAACTTTCTGTAGGGATGCATTTGTAGATATGTACTGTGAATATCTGGCTTGGTCATTAAATATCTTGTTTTCTCCATATGTAGTGATTGAGAGTTTTGCAGGTTATTGTAGCGTGGGCTGACATCTGTGAAATCTTACTACTTGTAGAATATCTATCCAGGACCTTCTGGCCTTGAGAGTTTCCTTGGAGAAATCAGGTCTGCTTTATATGTTACCTGTATTTTTCCTTTACTGCTCTTAATATTCTTTCTTTATTCTGTATGTTAGATGTTTTGATTATTACATGTCTAGTGTTCTTTTTTCTATGGTCCAGACTGTTTGGTGTTCAGTATGCTTCTTGTACCTTCATGGGCATGTCCTTCTTCAGATTGGGAAAGTTTTCCTCAAAGATTTTGTTGAATATGTTTTTGGCACCTCCGTGTGCTAGGGAAGGAGAATTATGAATCTGAGGTGTGGCTACTCCTGACTTCAAGGCTAGAGAACAAAGTTTGTAGATAAACTGTGGGTACTGACCCCTTAGAATAAGTGTGTAGGAAAAGGCTGTTAGATCTATATACTTGATACTGTGTTCCCTTTTTGGTTAAGGTATATAAGAGTGTTGAACAAGAAACTAGAGACATTTCAGTATAGACTGATGGATACTCCCTACCTTTATTCTGTCTTTCTGACTTTTCTTTATTGTCGATAACTAAACTTTCCCTCATCTTTTCTCTCCTCCTCAGATATGGACTTGGGGCTGATCATCTGGTTCTTATTGTAACACCACAGAGGCTACTTGGAACACTCAGACAACTCTATTGGTAGGTTGGCTTTAAGGCAGCCCTCAATAATTGTGGTTTAGCTGTCCCCTCCACTTCTTTAGTTCTTCCCATAGGCACAAAAGCAGGAGAGAGCGGTTAAGGAGAGATTGAGACTGTGAACCTGCACTCCTGCATTCTTGTGGATCTTAAATGTTCTGAGATCAGGCTCAGCTTCTTGCATTAATTATCCAGGGCTACAGGGAAGAGGAGATCATGAGTACAGTTTCTAAGTCGTGTACTAAAGAAGGCATTATGCAATTATGGGACTTCCCTGGTTCACATTCTGAAATTTCTAATTAGGAGGAAAATTCAGGGTCACACTCACAGAAAGTTGTGTGCTGTGATTAGCCACAAGTTCATTGTTTGTGGAGTCCTTCAAAACTTGCAGGCAGTAAGCCAATCCTATGAAAGAAGCTATTAGAAATGCAACTTAGGCCATTTTACTCTGAGTTGGTGGTGCGTCTAATGTAGGTTGTTCTTGCATGTTCAGAAGGCATGCAGTAGAGTATGGATCAATCTAAATTTATTCCATGTCAGGTAAACTCAGCACCATCTAAACAGGCAGGCTTCGCTCAAACATTTGGCATCCATTAAAATTTTCTACAAATTTTACTTTTAAGTAAATAGGCTTGCAGATTGAAGTCTAATTTGTTTGTATTAACTCAGCAACTGTTTAAAAACACAGGGAAGTGTCTGAATGATAGTGAGGCAAGACAGACAGCAGACTTCTAGCAAGATCTATTCCACAGAGCCCATCGTAAATGAAAAAGGGCTAATTCGTATGATAATAAAATGAACAACTAACACATATCTCCTTGGATATACCTATCACACCCTATGCCCCAAGCCTCTGGGGTCTTCTTGGAGTAGGGTGCAGAAAACAATGTAAGAGGTAGAGGTGATGGATCACATGAAGAAAAGAATTTTCCAGATTCAGCAGGGATGTTGTACATTTGAAATCACAGCAATTGTGAAAATGTGAATAAGAAATATTCAAGCTCAAATAACACAAAACCCTAGCATGGAGCAGTGAGGTAGGCACAAAATCCAATCCCTAGATGAGAAGTTATTGGTTGCTACGAGAGGGTCAGTTCTCTTCAATGACATGAATGCTCTTTAACCAAAGTCAAGGGCAGATGTCATTCCCAATACTAGTTGCTCATACAGTGTAGACATGATGAATGGGAGAAGAAGGAGGAGGAGGAGGGAAGGAGAAAGAGAAGAAGAAGAAAGAGGAAGAGGAGGAATAAGAAGAAGATGAAATCTTCAAGTTGTTTATGTAGGGAGGTGAGAGTGGAGTTATTGATGAGGTGTGAATATGATCAAAATGCTCAAATAATTAATTACACTGTTGTAAATAAAGAAAATATTCATGTGAAGAGCTCTTCTTAATGTCTAGGGAAGAACTCACTTTTCTTGTAATATTTCTATCATAGTAAAGAGCAGGGACAGGAAAGATGTTTCAGCAGTTAAGAGCACTGGCTGATCTTTCAAAAGACCTAGGATCAACACCCAGATATCATGTGTAGCATAACAACAATCTATAACTCCAGTTCCAGGTGAACTGAAAATCTCTTCTGAACTCCATCGACACAAGACATGCATTTGGTTCATGTACAAACAACCAGAAAAAATACACATGAAAGAAAAATTAAATTAGAAGAGAAGGAAGAAGCATGGGTGGAAAGAGTGGTCCTGTGGGAACTGAAATTTGAGTCTAGAAAGGTTGAGGAATCCAGTACATAATCACTGCAAAAAACAATGTCTATCACAAGGTAGTCAGAACAGAAAGAGGGGCTGGTTTTACATGCAGGTGGTTTTATATTTGCATCAGGAAAATGCAAATCAAAACCACTCTGAGATACCATCTTACACCTGTCAGAATGGCTTAAATAAAAAAAGACCAACGACATTTTTTGTTGGAGAGGATTTGGAGAAGTGGAGCACTCCTCCATTGCTGGTGGGACTGAAAGCTTATACAGCCAACTAGGAAGCCAGTATGATGGTTTCTCAGGAAAATGAGCATCAGTCTACCTTGATGAGTATAAACTGTAAGGTTTATACTCAAAGACTGCACATTCATACCAACAGCTGGTGCATTTTGACTGCCTGCTTCTGCGAGCTGAGAGACTTGTACAGCCATCAAGTTTCTTCCTGAATCTGAGAAAAGTGCACAAATGCAAAGCCAATACATTTGTTCCCAGATCTCCACAAACTGGTGAGGTTTACAGTCTAATTTCAAAGAAACTAAGCATTCATTAGTATGCAGGGTAAGTTTCACTACGATTACCACATGGAGAAGCTTATGAAGACAGAGGGCCATTAAAGCCTGAATAATAAAATAAAATGAATGGTCATAAAACAACAAAAACCACGAAGTTCCCAAATCTGTACTTAACAGGGGTAATAGATAATTTGAATTGTACAATGGACAGCATTGCCTTACAGATCCTATTGCTGTGAAAAAAAATTTAGAAAATACTGCCAAAACCAAAATTGGGCATGAAAGATCTTTCAATTTAGAGCCCCTCTTTAAGGGAAGCTAATGCAAGAACTCAAGGCAGAAACTGATGTGGAAATCTGGAGGAATACCTCTTACTGGCTTACTTCGCAACACTGTTTCAGCCTGCTTTCTTATAGAAACAAGGACCAGCAGTGCAGTGATGTCACCATTCCTTGTGGTATGGACCCACCAATGTTAATCATTAATGAAAAAAATGGTCTACATTCTTGCCAAAAGGAAAATCTGTTGGGGGACATTTTTGTCAGTTGTCCTTGCTCACAGGAAACTCTTGTCTGTGTCAAGCTGATAGTAAAAAGTGACCATCACAGAACTGTATACTCTGTGTGTTTGCTTGTGCACATAAATGTGTACCTCTCCTCACCCTGTATATCTGAGCAACTTTGTGTGCTTAAGTGTGTATGAAAGACACACACACACACACACACACACACAGAGAGAGAGAGAGAGAGAGAGAGAGAGAGAGAGAGAGAGAGAGCAAAGCAACAAGATTTGACCCTTCTTTAAAAGAGGGAATGAATTAAATCTTCAGCTTCTGATTTGACTTCATTCATAGTTCTGAAACTCAGAGGTAGATTTCCTTAGACCCTCAGACACAGAGACCACTTAGTGTAGTGTGTCAGCAGACAACACTACAGAAGGAAATGATGAAATAGACAATTAAATAAGAGTAGGTGGTAGGATGGTTGTTGACATCAAGGATATTTGTTAAAATCTGGTTAAAAAGGAGATCCCACCTCAGCCTTGTCTGAGTATTCTAAATGGAATACAAAGGGCTTGAGGCAATAGCACTGGAAGTTCTAAACCAGCTCTCACCATTTGTGACTAGGAGTGTAGGCTGAGGGAATGTCAGAGCTACAGGAGCTTGAGGGTGCTGGTCTATTACACCACAATCAGGAAACAGAGAAAGATTAAACCACTGCTCAGAACTATTTCTCCTTGTCTGCAGTCCTGCAGGGCTTCAGGGAAGAGTGGGAACCAAAATGGGCAGGTCTTCCCAGATCAATTAAAGTAATCAAGATGGTTTCCCATTGGAATGCACATCATCCAGGTGATCCTAGACTCAAGTTCATAATTAGCACTGTGGTAGTTTGAATATATTTGTGCCCATAAACACGAAGGAAGTGACACCATTTTGGGGAATCTTTTGTTTGTGGGGTTTGGCCTTGTTACAGAATGTGTGTCAATGGAGGGGGGTTGGTTGGTTTAAGCCTTCTTGTGCTCAGGATACTGCCTGTTGTGTTAGATTGGTTTCCTGTGCCTGCAAAATGTATTAGGCTCAGATCCTGCAGCTCCTTGTCTGCTTGCACCCTGCCATGATTCTTACAATAATGCTAATGGATTGAATGTCCAAAACTGTAAGCCAGCCCATCCAATTGTATGGTTTCCTTATTGGACTTGCCATGGACATGGTGTCATTACACAGTAATAGTAAACCTTAAGACAAACATTAAAGAGCAGAAGAATCATTTTGTTTGTAAATGAACATCTTACAAGTTTACAAACGAACTCCTTCACAAGGGCATGTTGGCCAGCTGCAACTTTGGAGCGATACTCCTTATGTTGACATTAACGTCACTGGATTCTGATTGCTTCCAGTTTTCCACTTTTTCCTTACCAAATAAAACCTCAATCAATTATTAATTCAAAGTAGACTTCTCTCATTCATGCATTCATTCTTTCATGCTCTTTGAATCAGTTTCTCTGATGTCCTGAAATTTTCTCTGTAGACTAAGTTACCCTGAATCTCACAGGCATCTGCCTGCATATTTCTTCTGGTTGCAATTGTTAAAGGCATGTTCCACCTTGGCCCAGCTTCAAATTGTCCTCTCATAGTCCTGGGTCTTCTCTGAGGTTTGTATTCTTGGAAATCATATATGTTCCAACCATTCCCAGCTAAGCCAGTATTTTTAACTTCCCTGCCTGGTTAGCTTCCTATGAGTGTCCTCACTGAGGATGGGATGAATGCCCCACAGAGTCAATAGCATAATGTGGGGATTGGGTAAATGATTTTGTAAAGGGAGGTCACCTTAGAATGGAGTATCCATCTCATTATTATGATCCACCTGGAGTGTTAGTTTGCTCACTTGTTCTAAGACAAAGCGTTGTTGTGTTTAAGCTTTCTAGATTTACACTTAGTGTGTATCCCAGGGATGCTTCACACATAATAGCCCTTCTGTCTCAGCCTCCTCAATGTTGGGATTGAAAGCATGTGTTGCTGTATCTGGATCCACATTTGAAAAAACAGAGGGATCTATCCAACACTTAATTCATGAGTCCCGCCATCCTCTCTCCAACCCTAGTGCACTCACCTTCTCTAACATAGAAACGTTTCCTCATGAAGGAGAACAGCAAGTGCATTCACATAAATATGTCAAATGTCATGTTTCATTTATACCTGTTGAATGAGGTTTGGTGTTACATCAGAATTTCAGTGGGTGCATTTTTAAACCACACAAATGCAATGATGTTTAGATTGTTAAGCACAGTTGTCTTCTTTTCACATTATTGACAGCACCGTGGACAGTGACTGACTCCCAGATGTTGGTCCTTTGGGAGTGATGATGAGCTATGGACAAGACTGTAGAAAATACAAGAAGGACTCTGGGAATATTTGCGAGGATAAATGATTCCAGTTTCATCATCTGAACACAACCAGATAAGGTTGGATTTACAAGAACTTACACAGACCCCATGGAACCATATAATTAAGATATTTTAGTATGAAATACAGAAAGACAGAAGTTTAAATATTTAATTTCTAAATGGGCATGACTTTCTGAGGCCTAAAGAATCTCATATGTATATGTATATATGTAATATATACGTACATATGTATGTATGATGTTCATTTAATACAATTAGTCACCCGAGAAATTTCATTTACACACTCAGTTCCTAATGAAGGTTTATTTAATAGTGTGTAAGTTGATACCACAAACTTTTGATACTAAAAATGCTGACATTCGCCAAAATAATAAGTGGATATTTCCTATATTTTTGTTATGTGTTTATATAATCAATTCGTGACATATTTGAGAAAATGCATCCAATTAATAACACATGCATACTCTGATTCACCAATTTTACTCCTGGTATGTGCCCATAAGTAGTCATATATATTTATGCTAATAGAATGTGCAAAATTTTAGAGCTGTCTCATATAAGTGCTATTTCCAGTGCTACCAAAAGGCTAATACTCGCCAAATAGTTTGCTAATGCAATACAAAGAGGATGGAAATCAATAGAATTTCAGTTTGTACCATTAAGTTAATGATTACAAGGACATGACACTGGTAAATATTGTTATTTCATTAATGTGTTTTTAAATAGAGAAACATGCCAGGGAAGATGACTAAGTCAATAAAATTGTTTCGATAGCCAGATTGTGGTGGCAAACAACTTTATTCACAATATTTATGAGGCAGTAGCAGGTATTTCTCTGTGAGGTCCAGGCCAGCCTGGTCTGAAGATGTACTTCCAGGAGAATCTGTGCTACAAAGAGAGATTCTGTCTCTACACTAAATAAATGTATTTATTTACTTTAAAATAATAACTTTAAAATCATTGTTAAAATTTAAGTAAACAAAGTGATCTGAATTCTGTCCCATACATAAATCTAGGAATAAGCCAGCAGAGTGGAACAGGCTTCTTATTCCAGAGCCAAGAAGGTAAAAACAAAAGGATCTTTAGGGTTCCCTGAATCACATGGGAGGGTATATCTGCAAGAACTAGCTTCAGGGGGAAGATCTTGTCTCAAAGGGTATGATGGAGTGGAACTGAGACAGAAACATGGACAGGATTGGAAGAGACAAAGGAGGGGGACCCTCTATAGATGGAGGCATCACAATACATTTTCCATTTAGAGTTGGTGTTATGTGGGAGAACCTTCTAGGGTGCACTTGAGGAATGGGTAAAAAAATATATATATATATATATATATATATATATATATATATATAATCACTGGAACTGTTTTCTCTGTCAGTATTATACTTGGGCAGCAACTACAACTTGCCCCGTATAGTTTTATATGAGGTGCAGTTCAATTAAAAAGTACAAACAAGAAATAGAATTTTAACAAAGACAATATGTAAACAGGGGAAATTTGATTCACTGTGGTGAATGAAGAATGTAGGGACAGCAGCTTCAAAATTAGTCCTGAAACATCAGCCCAGAATCAACTTTAGACTCAGCACACCAGTAGCACAGACACTGACAGCAACAATTAATAAATGATACCTCCTGAAACTGAGAAGCATCTGTAAAGAAAAATACATCTTAAACAGGAAAACACAGTTTCTAATAGAATGGGAACCCCACATCTGATAGAGTGCTAATCTCCAAATTATACAAAGTATTGAAGAAACTAGGAATCAAAACAACAAATAATCTAATTTTTAAAAATGGGGTAGAGATATAAACAGAAGAGTCTCACCGGAATAATCTCAGAAAGGCTGAAACCTAAAACACTGAGGACAGTTTATGCTGGAGAAGATGTAGAGAAAGGGTAACACTCCTCCATTGCTGGCAAGAATGCAAACTCTTACAACTGGTATCAAAATCAGTGTGGAGATTTCCCAGAAAGCTAGAGATCAACCTACATCAAGATCCTCCATTACTACTTTTGGGCATGTACCCAAAGAGGCACATCCACATAAAAAGGACAACTACTCAACTATGTTCATAGCAGTATTATTCATAATTGCCAGATCCTGGAAACAACCTGGATGTCTGTCAACCGAAGAAAGGATAAGGAAAGTGTGGTACATTTACACAGTGGACTACTAATCAATGTTAAGAAACAAAAGCATCCAAAATTGGCAGGCAAGTGAGAAAAACTAGAAAAAACCACTTGTATCCCCAAAGGCAAATATAGTATACACTCACTCATGAGGGGATACCAGACATAAAGCAAATGCTACAAAGCCTACAATCCACAATCCCAGAGAACCTACAACCCTTTTCTAGAAACAGATGGAAACAGATGCATAAATCCACACCTAATTATTGTGCACAAATTCTGACTCCAAAAATCACCAAGAGAACCGATCTGATGCAAAAGCAAAGAGTTTTAATTGACTAGTTAACTGTATTAATTTGTGTCCTCTATCCATCTGACAAATTGGGTGGATTGAGAAGCAGCCAGAGGGATAATAGGGCAGGGGATTCTTTGTGGTAGAGGAAGGGGAGTGTCTGGGGTCTGCAACAGTCTCAGGATGTGTGACTCCAGGCTTGGGCAACCTGTCCTTTGTTGATTGGCCAACTACCCCTGCAGAAATTGTTGCCATGTTCAGAGGCCTACCATGGAGGCTGCTATGCTCTGTACTTCGCATACTATAAAGCACATTCAGACCCAGCCAGCTAACTTCAGATTGGTTCCTTGCCTCAGGGAGGGATCTGGCTTCCTAGTGACTGGAGCAAGGTTCAGCAAGGTCAGGCAAGGTCAGAAGCTGGACAAAAGCTCAGCACATGCTGGTAAACCAGAGGCCTACATCTTGCTGGGTCTTCTGCAGCCTCTCATGGTTGGGTGAGGCTCTAGTCACTTCAATATTCATTGGGTCAAGCTCCTGAGTACAAATGAAGTGAGGGAAGAGTAATAGTATGAACAAAGGAGACAAGACTGAGAAGAGGAAACTCACAGAATCAGCTGATACAAGATAGTGAGTGATCACTGACTCTGGTCAGACAAAGGGGAATCTGCTTAAGACCCAACTAGACTCCCTTAACAAAGTTGGCAATGGTGTAGATGGGGCACATATGAGGTTACTGGCTGTGGTTCCAAGATCCAAGTCTAATACAAAAACTGACTTAGCAGAGCCCATTCTATGGAGAGATCAATTGTTCAGAGGAGACACAGGTGTGTGGGTGTTATGGAGGTGCCATTTTCATGCCTCTGTGAGATTACTAGGGGAGATGTTACCCTCTGAGGAGCAGATGTGAATTGTGAGAGACATGGGGGGAGGTAATGGCATTGGAATGTAAAAGATAAATTAATAAAAAATGGAAAAAGGCCATGCAGTGGTGGCACATGCATTTAATTCCAGCACATGGAAGGCAGAGACAGGCAGAACTCTTGACTTTTAGTCAAGCCTGGTCTCCAAGTTCCACAAAGAAACCCTCTCTTTAAAAAAATACATATTGTTTAAAAAATTATCACTGGATGATGTATCATAGTGTGTTTAAATTGGAATTCAGTAGAGAAAAGAGAAGTAGCAAAACTTAAGCAAGGCTGAGATTTTCAGCTGTGTTGGGACACACACATACATACAAGAATATACATGGAAACATAATATTAGAAACACAAACACCTAAATATATATATATATATATATATACATGTATATATATGTATTATATATACACATATATACATAAACACATAAAAGGTTATACACACAGAGAGACACAAACATATAAGACTGTACACACATACACATATGTGTGTGTGTATATATGCATACACATATATACATATACATACATACACATACACACACACACACACACACATATATATATACATATATATATATATATAAAATCTTCCAAGCAATGAGGAAGATGAAGCAACAAAGATGTTGATGAGTATGGAGACATTTTAGACTAAAGCATTAGTAAAATAAAGGGAAAATGAAAACATAATTTACTCAGTTAATTAGGAAACAACCAGATTATGTTTGGCTCTTCTCAGATGACAACATAACAATTACCTAGCTGTAAAAGCCAGGAGAAAAGAAAGTACAATAATGTGGTAAGATGGGGACACTGACATCCTCACTGTGATCAGTCTCATCCAGAGATGGGTGGACAATTTGGAGATCTATGTCACTGGAGGGAGACTGTCTGGGATACTTTGTTACTGCAAAGTTCTATGTATCTCCTCCCCTGACACCTCCACCCTAGCTGGTCTTCCAGTTTCCATTGGCTCCTGGGATCAAAATTCTCTGCATCACTGGTCCTCCTGGCCCCATCAGCTCCCTGCATCCATTTCCTCTTCATTGCTCATTCTACTGGCTCCATCTTTTACCAGTATGCATCTACTCTCCAAACAGGTCTCCTCTCTCCAGCAACTCCAAGGAACCTGTACATGATGTCCAGGAAAGACCTTCTGACTACTTACCAAAATTAAATAAATAACAGACAAGCAACTTAAAAAGACCTATATCCCTCAATGAAAGCCTTCCAACCAAAAAAATTCCTGGGCCTGATGGATTCAGTGCAGAATTCTACCAGGCATTCAAGGAAGAAATACTAACCGCTACTCCTCAAACTGTTCCATAAAATAGAAACAGGAGGTTCATTGCCAAATGATTTTTATGAGGCCACAATAACTTTGGTACCCAAGCCTCACAAAGACCCAATTAAGAAAGAAAACTACAGACCAATATTCCCGATAAACACTGATGCAAAAATATTTAATAAAATACTGGCAAACCGAATTCAAGAATACATCAGAGAAATGATCCATCATTACCAAGTATGCTTCATCCCTGGATTGCAGGGATTGTTTAACATATGAAAATCTTTAACGTGATCCACAATATAAACAAACTGAAAAAGAAAAACCATATGATTATGTCCCTAGATGCTGAAAAATGTTTCGAAAAAATTCAACACCCTTTCATGATAAAGGTCTTGGAGAGATCAGGGATAAGAGGAGCATGCCTAAATGTAATAAGAGTAATATACAGCAAACCAACTGCCAACCTCAAAGTGAATGGAGAGAAACTTAAGCCAATTACTCTAAAATCAGGACCAATATATGGCTGTCCTCTCTCTCCATATCTCTTCAATATTGTTCTGGAAGTTCTAGCTAAGCTGTAAGACAACAAAAGGAGATCAGGGGGACCAAAGTGGAAAGGAAGAAGTAAAACTGTCTCTATTTGCAGATGATATGATAGGTTACATAAGCAACAACTATAAATTCTACCAGGGAACTCCTACAGCTGATAAACACTTTCAGCAAACTAGCAGGATAAACTCAAAAAAATCAGTAGCCCTACTTTTTTCAGACAACAAAGAGCCAAAAAAAGAAATCAGAGAAACATCACCCTTTACAATAACCACAAGCAACATAAAGTATCTCGGTGTATCGCTCACCAAACAAGTAAAAGACCTATATAATAAGATCTTTTTGGCTCTAAAGAAAGAAATTAAAGAAGATACCAGAAAATGGAAAGTTATCCCATGCTCTTGGATAGGTCGGATAAACATGGGAAAAATGGCAATCTTGCCAAAAGCAATCTACAGATTCAATGAAATGCCCATTAAAATCCCAGCACTATTCTTTTCTAACCTTGAAAGGATAATAATCAACTTTATATGGAAAAACAAAAGACCCAGGATAGACAAAACAACCCTATACAATAAAAGAATTTCAGGGGACATCACCATTCCTGACTTTAAGATCTACTATAGAGTTATAGTTCAGAAAATAGCCTGGTATTGGCACAAAAATAGAAAGGTAGACCAATGGAATCGAATTGAAAATCCTGATATTAACCCACACACTTATGAACACTTGATTTTCGACAAAACAGCTAAAATTATACAATGGGGCAAGGACAGCATCTTCAACAAATGGTGCTGGCACAATGGGATGAGGGTGTGAAGAAGACTGCAGAGAGACCCATGTCTGACGCCATGCACAAAACTAAAGTCCAAATGGATCAAAGACCTCAACATCAATCCAGCCACATTGATCCTTTTAGAATAGAAAGTAGGAGGTACCCTTGAACGAATTGGTATAGGACACTGCTTCCTGAACATAACTCCAGTGGCACAGACACTGAGAGCAACATTTAATAAATGGGACCTCTTCAAACTTAGAGGCTTCTGTAAGGCAAAGGACACAGTGGACAAGACGAAACAGCAGCCCACAGACTGCGAAAAGATTTTCAAAAATCCTATATCCAACAAAGGGCTGATCTCCAAAAATGCAAACAACTCAAGAAACTAGTCAACAAAACACAAAATGAGCCTATTAAAAAATGGGGTACATAACTGAAGAAAGAATTCTCAATAGGGGAAATCAAAAAGGCTGAAAGACACTTAAGAAAGTGCTCCACATCCTTAGCTATCAGGGCAATGCAAATCAAAACAACTTTGAGATACTATCTTACTCCTGCCAGAATGGCTAAAAATAGAAACACCAATGACAACTCATGCTGAAGAGGATGTGGAGAAAGGAGAACACTCCTCCACTGCTGGTGGGAGGGCAAACTCGTACAGCCATTTTGGAGATGAGTATGGCAGTTCCTCAGGAAAATGGGAATTTGTTTAACACAGGACCCAGCAATCCCCCTCTTAGGCATATACCCAAATGATCCACATCCATGCAACAAAGACATCTGTTCAACTATGTAAATAGCAGCAATATTTGTAATAGCAAGAACCTGGAAGCAACCTAGATGCCCCTCAATTGAAGAATGGTTAATGAAGATATGGCACATCTACACATTGGAATATTACTCTGCAGAAAAAAATAATGTTATCTTGAAATTCGAAGGCAAGTGGATGGCACTTGAAGAAACCATCCTGAATGAGGTAACCCAGCCACAAAAAGAGGAACACAGTATGTATTCACTCATATATGGATTTTAGACCTAGAACAAAGGATCACCAGCCTATAATTCACATCACCAGAGGAACTAGGATACAAGGTGTATTCTGAGAGATTCATATAAAGTCCCTCACAGAACTGGGAAGGGACAAGTCCCCCCAGAGCTCAAGTGAAGTGGAGGGGCAGTGAATGGAGAGAGAAGTAGGAGAAAATGATGGGGAGCAAAGGAAAACATGTGCGACCAGGAAGATTGAGCCTGGTTAGGAATAGAAGATAAGAAAGATCGAGAGAGACAGACACACAGAGAGAGAACATAAAAGAGGGAGCCAATATTGGTTTGAAGATAAAATTGAACACAAAGAAAGGTCTAGAGAACTACAAGACTGCTGGCAACTAACAATTTGAGCTTCCGTGGAAAGGCTCCCATAAATGCACTTCCCGGAGATTGAGATCAACAACTAACTTATCCATGGAGCCCATTATCTAATACCTGTTGGAAATAGGAGCAAACACCCATACATAAACAGTAAGTCAAACTAGAACCCAGATGCAGATGGAGAGGACAAGACCAGGCTGTAGAAACAAATAGAGACAGCTTACCTGAAAAAGGAGGGGCTAACGGGCCACCAGGCTGATAGCTGGGAAGCCAGCATGGGACTGACTCAAGGCCCCCTGACTATGGGTCTCAGCCAGAAGGACTGAGCATTCTAAGGAACCTCACACAGTGGAGCCAGGATGTATCCCTGGTGCACAAAAGGACCTTGCAAACACATCCCCCATGGAGGGATAACTGCCTTAACATAGAGACACTAGAGAAGCCCTAGTCCCTACTTCATGTGACCTGTCAGATCTACATGATTCCAACTGGATGGCATTTCCCTACATATGGAATTGGAGTGGGGGATGGGAGTGGAGGGTGGTTAGGGTGCATGTGAGCAACAGAGAAGGTAAAAGGAGGGAAGGAGGGGAGGGAGGAACACAGTAGGAACTGTGATTGACATGTAAAATAATAAATTAAATATAAAAAAATGCTTTGACTCCAAAATTTAAGTTCAAGGACAAGTTAATGGGGAAAAGGATTTCTATTTTTTTCCACAAAAAATGAAAAGCTGTGGATTACCTACAGACTAATGTGGTCTGATCAAGCCAGACCGCCTGAAACAGAGTACCAGGTGATCCTACATTCAAAACAGCTGGACAAGGCAGCCTTGCAGACTACAGCCAGGATTTCTGCATCTTCTTAGAATACCCCATGACAGTGCCCCTTACAAGTGGGAAGTAATTTGGAAAGAATAATGCCCAAATTCCCAAATTTTGTGTATAAATGTTTTTTTCATTTAAATGGAGTTGGTTATAAAAAAAAATTAAAAAAACAGTAATAATGACATTTGGAAAGTGTTAGCCTTTCTAAATAAATATAAATTCTGAAAATAAATACTGAAAATTAAATATAAATTCTGAAAACAATTATTAGCACACCCTGAGGCCCTAAGATCTGTTGACCCTAACACTGAGAGCATGCAGCCTCAAAGGGTCACCAATTCAATGGACAGAGGGTCACACTCCCACCCTAAGCTTGTGGATTTTGCCTTTAAAAACACCTATGCCCTGGGAATGGTTCTTCTTTCTAGCCAAGCATGCTGAGCGAGCCCTTTCGTGCAAAAATTTCCTGTTCATTAAAGTCTCTTGCACGTTGCAGCTACTATGCTGGACATTGAGTTCTTGGGGATACCGACCGAAACTGGGAGACTCCTCATTCTGAGAGTCTTACAAAAGCAAGGTCAGAAGCTGGTCAGAATCTCAGCACATGTTGCTGAGTCAGAGGTCTATATCTTGGTGGATCGTTTCTGCAACCTCTCATGGCTGGGTGAGGGTCTGGTCACTTCACCAATCATTGGGCCAAGCTCCTGGAGTACAATTGAAGTCAAGGAGGAGTAAAAACATGAACAAAATAATCAAAACCATAAGAAGAAACCCATATAAGGAGCTGACACAAGCTAGTGAGAAATCACACCCTCTCCTGTGATATGTGGAGAACCTGCTTAATCTCCCTTAAAAAGGGTGACAGTGGTGTGTCCATATATGTCCATATATGAGGTCACTAGCAGGGGCTCCACGACTTAACTATAATGCACAAATTGACTTAGAGGAGCCCTTTCTATATGGAGAGATCAGTTGCTCATCCTAGACACAGGTATGTGCGTGGAAGGGTGGTAGCTTTGTTCTACTTCTGTGAGCTGACTTAGAGATGTATTAGGGGAGGCCTTATCTTCTTTGCAGAGTAGATAGGAGGGGGAAGGAATGAGAGTGAACAGTATTGTAAGGTAAAAAATAAATTAATGAAATGATATGATAGTTTACATGAGCAACCCAAAAATCACCTCCAAGGAAGTCCTACAACTGATAAACACTTTCGACCAACAAGCAGGATATAAGTTAAACTAAAAAAAAAAAAAAAAATCAGTAGACCTACGATATACAGACAAGAAAGGGGCTGCGAAAGAAATAATAGAAACATCACACTTTATAATAGCCACAAACAACATACAGTATCTTGAGGTAATGCTTAACAAACAAGTGAAAGACATATATAGCAAGAACATTGTGTCTTTAATGAAAAAAAAAAAAAAAGAAGATAACAGAAAATGGAAAGATTTCCCATGTTCTTGGACAGGTAGGATTAACATATTAAAAATGGTAATCTTGCCAAAAGCAATCTACAGATTCAATGCAATCCCCATCAAAAATCTCAACAAAATTCTTCAATGACCTTGAAAGTATAATACTCAACTTTATATGGAAAAACAAAAGACCCAGGAGAGACAAAACAATACCTGTACAATATAGGAACTTCAGGAGGCATCACCATCCCAAGCTTTAAGCTATACTACAGACTACAGAGCTACAGTCCTGAAAACTGCCTGGTACTGGCACAAAAATAGATAGGTAGACCAATAGAATCTAATCAAAAGTCCTGATCTTGACCCACACACATACAAGCACTTGATTTTTAACAAAACAGGTAAAAGTATACAATGGGAGAAATGTCTGTTCAAATATTCGGCTCAGTATTAAACACCATAAAAAATATAGTTAGGTTATATCTGCTACCTCATCAACTGAATATTAGTATTAAATCCTGCAAGGACTTAGTGATCATTAACATAGCAATGCATAAATTAACAAAATGTATCATTAATTTTTGGAGAGGCAAAGTATTTGTTTTCTTAACTTCTCTAATGCCTGCTGACAGAGCTCTTCAGGACTTTTCAGTGCTAGGCCCCAAGTGAGGTAAATCTCATTGCTGCTGAAAACAAATTTCTTCAGCATATAATCATATATGGCAAATTTTAAGAAATGGTACCATTTTTAAATTAGTTCTTATTTAAATTAAAATCTATCTTATTTTACATACTAATCCCAGTTCCTTCTCCCTCCCTTCCTCCCACCCGCCCTCCTCATCCCCATTAGTACCTTAGTAAGGAGATCCTAGACAGGGTTTGTGCACTAAATTAAATTTATTGAGCTGTATTAACACATGTGGTGTTTTATTTACTCTAACGCCTTTAGTAAGAGATTTGTCACACACACACACACACACACACACACACACACACACTGTATAGGTGTGTGTTGTAGATAGTGTAATTACAATATGGCAGGAAATTAGGAGGTGCCTGCTGAAGTTCCCCATCTTCTGTTTTCTGTCTCAAGACAAGAGAACCATGCAAAAATATAAAGACATAACACTTCCACCACAAGAGCAGTTCCAATTTTTAATTTCGTTCAGGCTGAATGTTGAAGTAAGCAACAACATACCCTGGGGAACATACATAAAAATGAGGCATGGCTTAAAAATGGTGGCAGACATCCAAAAGAAAGGACTTGAAGAGGAAGCATTTGTGGTGTACCACAAATTTTTAACATGAGAATCTGCACTTTCCATCTCCTTTCCTGTGACTGTTCCTTCACTAATCTTGTCTTCCTCTTCATGCTTCTCACCTCTGCTGAGCTTATGAAACTTGACAAAGACAACTTTCAATCAGATTTCTGGCAGCTCACACACACACAAGCTGATAAATGAATGAGGACCTTTCTTTCTCCAGGCACTGGGAAGGAAAGGGATGTAGGATCCCAGGGTGGAACACTTCTCATTCCAAGAACTTCTGAATCCATTCCTAGAATTTTTATAGAAATATTTATGGAAATTTTATAGAAATGCCATATTTAGACATTTAGAACTTTTATTCATACCTTAGTCACTCTGCTTTATTCATTTAGACACTTTGTGGAGAAACTCAGAAAAGGCCCAGAGTACTGCAACATGCTTTCTAAGGGAACAGGATCCAAAATCAACAAGGTGGATCTTCTTTATCTTTGTGATAGACCTAAATCTCCAGAGTCAGAGGGAGCTACACAAAGAAATGTCACACAACTTGAACCTTGTTGGGAGGGGGGTGATGCAAGCTTAGCATCACAGTACAGAAGAAAGGATTGGCAGTGAATGGAGCTCAAGTCATACATAAGAAACTGACATCTCATGGAACCAGGATGTATCCCTGCTGCAGGAAAGTACTTTGAGAGCACATTCCCCATGGTGGGGATAATCCTTTAGCACAGATCCATGGGGGAGGGCCTAGGCCCAACCTCAAATGACTTGACAGACCTTGATGAACCCTCATGGAAGGCCTCACCCTGTCTGGGGATTGAAATGGTTGGAATGAGGGAGTCCCTGGGAGGAATGGAGGATCAGAGCGAAAGGGAAATAGGACTTATGTGTAAAAGAAGAAAAAATATATTAAATTAAAAAAAGATTCTAATGTCTCTCCCAACTTGTTTTCTTTCCCCCTTTGCTGACATTAGCACTATTCTAATTCTCCATTTTGTTTTTGTGTTGCAGACAATAAATAGACAATAAATATAGCAAACTGCTGAAACAGTATAGCAAGGATTATGCAAAATACCTGCCAGATAAGGTCATCAACAAGTGAGCATGAAGACAGAATGTTTTTGTATCACTTAGTCAACCTGTGACCTGGGACTGTGTTTTCCTGTTCCAGTGGAGGGTTTTATCGAAGAGATACACTCTAGCTCTACACATACTTGCAAACACATGGGCTTGTACCTACACAAGTCAACACACAGACACACACACACACACACACACACACACACAAGCACATGGATGTGCACAATCATGCAAAAACCCAAGGTGCATTAGGGTACTAAGAACATTGAGACAGAATTGTCACTTAAAACAGCTATGCAGTAACTGAGTAAGGGAGTCATGGTTATTTTTCATAGTACCAGGGTTATGAAGGGGAATAGACTCCATGATGAGATGTCAGACCTGGACACAACTGCAGGTTGTTCATCTCTTTGCTGGCAAGTCTATTCTTCTCAGTTTTGAAGTATTACACTCATCCCATTTCTCTTTCTATAGGGAGAGAGAGAGAGACAGAGAGAGAGAGAGAGCGAGGAAGAAGAGGCAGAAAACAAGGCCTTCTATGAAGATGTAAGGAATACCAACAAAACTCCTCAGACTTTGTCAAATGGAGTGCTCTTCTGGATAGGACGGTGGATGGAATTGATAAAGACACAAGTGGGGAGGTGGTCCCCAATCTCTCATTGGCATTTAAAAGTGCTGAAGTATCTTCAGAAGAAAGTTTGTTATTAAAACAGCAGTGGTGTGTGGTCCACAAGAAGCCTTCAAAGAGATCAAAACGAACACATCATCAGACAAACATGATGGAAAGTTTAAGGTGGTGGAAAGCCCAGGTAAGTCACCACAGGTTTAAAGACTTATTTTTAAATGGACCCTATTGCATCTGGGTCAGCTACACACATTTGTGAGTACAAGTCACAAGTCAAGTAAGGTGGTCTGTTGAACAGGTATCTGAAGTCTGGAGCACTGAGAAGCACAGAGAAAGCTTCATCCCCTTTTCCATGTCCCCTTTCTTTGTCTTGCCTGGATCCACTTTGCTGTAGTAACAGAACCTTGTGTGACTGGTGTTCTCTTTCCTTCCTGCCACCTTGACTTCCTGTAAAAGAGGCCTTTAATTTAGTTTAAGCCACATCAGTTTCTTCAAAACTTGTTACATACGGATCCTCATCTTTTCAGAGCTCTGTAGAGATTAGAGGAAGCACATTGGGGAAATAATTAATCATATCCCATAGTAAGGAATGTGCTGTGCAGTGTTACTTTCTAAAAGTCAAACTCTCAGTTAATATAATGACATAACGGAGAGATGTGAAGGAGAGAGACATTTGGTTGTATGAGATTATGTTTTCAGCATTAGTTAGACCTTTGTAGGAAATTCTCAAGTAGATCAGGGAGATAATAACACTGACTGAAGTACTAGCAGTGACAGTGTCAGAACCTGGGACGGGATCTCCAGAAAGCACCCAACACCTGGGTGTGGTTGGCCATGGCTACATTCAAAGTTCTCTTCAGGTGACATGGGACAGGGAGACAGGAGAAGACACGGAGCACAGGGAAATTCTATTGGACTAAAAGGGCCAGGGAAGACCAGCACTCCAGGCAGTCTGCTCACATTTGCAGATGTGCTGAAGCACCTGTTCATCTTTGCCCACACATGAATATGCACATTCTGAAAAATGCACACAGATCATAGGCATGTGTAAATACACGGGTCATATATGAAGGGTTTCAAAAGGGAACTCCAATAATATTGCGTGGAAAAGTTCTCATATATGTCATCTCATTAGTTTATTTGATTTTATTGATTATTTGTATCATCATATGGCTTACAGCCTGAATAGGCCTCACTTGAGATCCTGGCACCTCACCAAAGAAATGCTGAAAATCCAAATGTGCATACCCTAGGCTGGATTTTCACAAGTTTCTAAAGTATTGGTTGGATCTTGTCTTATCTGGCATGAGTCAAAATCTCTTCTTGAGTGAGAACCTCAAGCCAAATTGCAATTATCTTCTTAATTAGGCAGAAGTGAAAGTCAGCCTTTCCTAGCTGTGCATTCAGCAATCCACACATTTCCATATGGAGTTGAGTCAGTCTTAGCCAACCTTGGGCCTGTGCACTCAGCATTCTACACATCTGCACAATATAAAGTCAGTGCATGAGTAAGCTTTTCTGGCCCTATTGGACTGTAGAAACAACCAGGAAAGAGTGAGTGGCCCCAGCTACATTGAGAAAACTGTACCAGGGACTTTGTTGAGCTTAGTGCACCATCTTCACTCACAATTGGAGTGTAGTACACAACATTTTTAGTTTGTGTGTTCACATGGATGGCCATGTGAATTCCAGAACTCCAGAATCTCAAGGGTCTCCACCATCCCTACAAAATATCTTATTTGGGACTGTCTGTGGTACTATGACCTTGAGAAAGACTGTGTATGTTTCTATGTAATTGCAACCTCTCAAAATATGACAGGGTTTCTGTAGCCTCATAGATCTTGCAGGAAGCAAATGTTCATTACAACTGAACTTGCCCCTCCAAAAGCTTTTTTCAAGGTAGAGGCTCTGGAATACTAGTAGTTAGGCTCCATATATATATATATATATATATATATATATATATATATATATATCTCTGTTAAACCAAATTGGGACATAGCTTCTAATAGTTCTTTTTCCTCTGGCCTCTGCAGGAAATGCACTCATATATGTAATCCCACATACAGACACACACACACATACTTGTAATTTTTAAAAATAATGTAAAAATGGTCTATATATACAACTTCCCACATATATGGCATGAAAGAAAAAGGAGTCTATTTAGGGGAACAAGAGGGAACTAGATGGAAAGAAACACAGGAGAGTCACTGTGGGTGAATACGGTAGAAAAGCAAATCATACACACACACACACACACACACACACACACACACACAATTTTATACAAAAACTCATTTTGTATGCTAAGTTTAACAATTTTTAAAAGGTGTTCCATATAAATAAAAGGCAGGTTGGGTAGTCAATGGAGACAGAGGAAAACCAAGTCAAACTGCACATGTAAATGTCTTAACTAAATTTAAGAACCAACAGATAGGGGCTGGTGAGATGCCTTAGGTTGTGAATACACTTGACAAGGAGTCTGATGATCTGAGTTTGGTCCCCAAAACTCAAATGACAGAAGCAGGAGTAACTATCAAAAGTTGTCTTCTCAGCTCCACTTCTGCACCATGGTATGCAAATGTGTGTACACACACAAATAATAACATAAAAAAACTCAAAAGAAGTTAATAGGTGGATTTGTTATTGATTAGAAATATCTGAACGGAAGCCAGGAGGTATGCCCTTTTAGTCCCAGAAATAGGTAGGCAGAGGCAGATAGATCTCTGTGAATTTCACGCTAATCTGGTCTACAACGAGAGTCTAGGCAGGATCCAAAACCACAAAATAACAGTAGCTGAACAGGGAATAAGGACAGTTGAAAACAAAATTGAACCTAAAGCATAAACAACAAAAAGGATATAAAGATATACATGAGACATGGTGTGATGTCATAACACATGGGAATTAAGATATGGCTCAGTGGTTACAAGCACCCAGAAGACCTGGGTTCAGTTCAGGAAACATCCATACCACTGTCCAGTACCAGAATATCTAAACACCCTCTGCCTGCTCCAAGGGAAATATACACACATAGTACACAGAAGTGCATGCAAGTACTCTCACATTCATCTAAGGCAGAATCTAATTGTTCTTGTTCTCATATACTTTAAACTTAAATCAAAGATATATATCTGTAGTTCTAGAAAAAGTCAGAGTAGAAAGAACAGCACAGAGACATTTTTTTTTAAAACAACAAACAAAAAACTGAGGCATGAGAAACCTTTCATAGCACCAGACCTACCATTATCATGAATTGCATCCATGACATCTTATACCAGGATAAATATTCATGTGAATCTTAAGACCATGCTGTTAATGAAAGATGGCTTTACCATTTTCACTTGTGCTTGTTAAAGAACAAAACAGACCCAGCCATGACAAAAAAGGAGAAATCTTGTTTCACACCAGAAAACAGTTGATTCAAATACATACATGAAAGGTATGTAGGTGTAGGAGTTGGGGAAGGGGCACAGTACCCATGCATGTTGAGACCAGAGGTCAATGCTAGGTGTCTTTTTAGGTGCCTTGCGCTTATAACAAAGAAAGAAAGGAAGGAAGGAAGGAAGGAAGGAAGGAAGGAAGGAAGGAAGGAAGGAAGGAAGAAGGAAGGAAGGAAGGAAGAAAGAAAGAAGGAAGGAAGGAAGAAATAAGGAAGGAAGGAAGGAAAGAAAGAAAGAAGAAAGAAAGGAAAGAAAAGAAAGATGCATATGGGTGCTTTTGTCTGCATATGTATGTGTATCACATAAGTTCAGGGCCCTTAGGAGACAGAAGAGGGCACTAGATTCCCTGACACTTGGGTTATGTGCTGCTTGTGAACCACCAAGTAGGTTCTGGAAACTGACAAAGGTCTTCTGATTGAGTAGCAGGTGTCCTTAAAAACATTGAGCTATCCCTACAGACCCTCCTCCATGTCATTTTTTGAGATAGGTTTCTCTTCAGCTACCTTACACCTTGCCATACTGAAGGGCCAACTTGCTCTGATGCCTGGATTTTATGTGGTTTCTGAAGTCAGATTTTCAGGTTTACACAGACAGTGCCAACTTCCTGCACTCCCATGTGTTTTCTGATGCTGCCTGCCCAAATCCATTGTTACAACTTCACTCTAGAGTAAAGTCATCATTTTTGATACAAGGGTAAAATGACTGATGTCCTAGGTAGAAGTTTAACAATCTAGGTAGGTTAGGGCATGAAACCTTCATGCATTTGACTTCAAAGATCAGAGCTAACATATCTATCCCAGTCTGCCTCCTTCCTTAAGTAGAATAATATTCCCCACACCTGCCTGTCCTATGGAAGTTGGGAATGAACAAGAGGTATCAAAACTATGACACAAACTTCACGGTAAAGAAGCTTGACCCTACTCACCAGCAATCTCTCCTGCTGCCCTCTCACTATGATCCTTCCTATTGATATTCTGGAAGATTCTGATGGTCACATCCCAGGCTTTCTTCTCCATGAATCTTAACTAGTAAGTTGGGAAGATCTTCCGATGAGCCGTCTTCACTTTGTTCCAAGAACTCTGGTTCAGTTTATACTGCATGATTTCCTGCTTGAAGGCCTCTTGAACTCCATGAACTTTGAGAACATTCAACAAGTATAAATAAAAAAAAATAGTCAGGCAGTAGTGTTACACAACTATAATTCCACTCACCGGCAGTCTAAACTCTATGAGTTTTAGCCCAGCAAGGTCTATAAAGTGATTCTAGGACACAGTGGACTACACAGGGAATCTTGTTGCAAGAAATGAAAGTAAATAAATACACTAAATAAATAATAAATTAATGATTTACCATGGTCCTATACACCTTTAAACCCTGCACTCAGTAGGCAGAGGCAGAATTATCTCCCAGCTTGAGACAGTCCATGGAATACAACATGAGACACTGTCTCCAAATAATAAATAAATAGATAAATAAACAAATAGGCAAGAATGAAATAACAAAAAAAAGTATAAATGAACAAAAAGAATCAGCAAGCAACTGGAAAACTCATCCGATGTCCTGCAGGTGTCAGAAGCAGAGGATGTCACAACTTTCAATCCAGTCTAGTGATGGTTTTGTTCCAATATAAGGGCTCTTAGAGAACAACAGCCCTCATCTTCTTACTTCTTTTCATTTAAAGGATTTTGTTTTCAGCTTTAGAGATCAGTCCCTGGGCCTTGGGCATGCCACACAACCATTCTCACCACTAAGCTAAATCTTCAACCCCTGACAGAAAAGCTAAAGGCTAATTTTAACAGGTGAAAAATTCCTCCCTAAGACTTTGGATTCCAACATATTCATCAAACAACTGGGTCAAAAAGAACTCAGCTTGATTCATCCAGGACTTATTTTACACCCACACCCATGCTCACAAATCCATGTGTCCTTACACATAGCACAACACACACACACACACACACACACACACACAGACACACAGACACACACAGGGTTTTTTAAGACAGGGTTTCAATGCATAGCCATGGTTGTCCTGGCACTAACTCTGTAGACATGGATGGCCTGGAACTGAGGTTAGCCTGCCGCTGCCTCCCAAGTGCTGGGATTAAAGGTAAGACCCACCAATGCCCTGTGAACACACCCACCACCTTTTCATTCATTAGTTTATGTGGTATAGGATGCTGGGTTCAAAGGCATAGGACACAAGATCAAGTATTTCCTTTATATACATAATAATATTGACTTTGAGGCATGCCTAAGCACTTGATCTCTGATAATATGACACAGTGGTGTGTGCATCACCAGATCAGAGCTTAATTTTTAAAGTGTTTTCTGTCTGCTCTAAAACCGCTGCAGTGCTCACCTTGCTTCTCTTTTCTGCTCACATACCAATGCCTTAGGTTTGTGATACTGCATGCACCTACGGAGGTTTTTATGAGAGGAAGGGTGAAAAGCCAGGCAGTGGAAGGGAACAGGGTCCTTGGCAGCACTTATTCAGGTAGGCAGGGGCCAGCACAAGCTAAAGGACTTGCACTCAACTCTTCTAGTTCTCCTGAGCGACACTAGTTCCCCCTGGGGATGATACACACTCATCCTGACATCTATTCTAGTCTAGAGATTGAGTCGGGTGGCTTCACACTCTGGGTCTTGATTGCTTTTATGCACTCTGAGCCAATTCCCTGGAAAGTGGTCTTGGGACTCTGTTGTGACAGGTATCCTGATTCAGCTTCCCGTTCCTGGCCCTCTATACTCGTACCCTTCTCAAATCCTTGTCTGTCCTCCAGCTCACCCTTCATTGTCGGCCGGCTTCCGGAGCTCTATCAAGAAGTCTACTTGATTCAAGCCTCACTCACTCCTTCCCTTTCTTTGCTGTGTTCTGCAGCTTTAAGCCACCAGGGATCTTTCTTGTTGAAATTTCCTCTGGAAAATCCTCTGTGCCCAAGAAACAAAGTAAGCACAGCCCACACACACTTGCTCCAGGGTCATCAATAGACCTGGACCAGACTGGATTTAATTCCTTGCGTGATGTCATAGGGCTGCTTCGGCCTGTGGCTAGACTTGTGCCTTGGGTTTCTATTTCTTTCCTCTCTTCGTGGATTATCCTCAAACATATTACAGTTAAATGAACAAATGCATCCTTTTACTTTAGTAAACAAACAGAAAATATTATTTGAATTAGCTCTGGTTCAAGATAGTACAAATGCTTTTCATATTTCTATGTATCTGTGTCTATAGACATGTGAGAAGTTGCCCCCACATTATTGACTTGGGGATTTTACTTTTTCTATTTTGAAGAATTTTCACATTTAGTTTCAGGTTTTGATAAATTTCATGGAACTACAAAGTAACATTAACACAAATTCATTCCAGGTGTAAGTTTACTGTTCTCCAGGGCTTTACTGTTTGCTCCAGCTCCACCAATCTCTTGTTTATTCCGAACTACTCATGTCTCACTTCCCTGTTCTTAGAGAATTTACATTAGGAGTCTGTAAATATTAAATTATCCTCTGCTGTTTTAAGATGTTCTTTCCCTAGGCTCTCAGTACTTCTATAGCACAGAACTTTATCAAGGACCAGAGTGTCCTGTCTGAAATACAACACTCAGAAATGGTTAGCACCCGTAGTTCCCCATCTGTGTTTAGTTTCTGACTTCTCTAACTGCTGCCAAGTCAGCAGATGCAAACACAGGTGTTCCAAAGGAATGGTACATCCTATATCCTGAAATCCTCCAACTCCTTTTCCATGGGTCACTAGGAAGGCTAATCTTGGTTGTCAACTTCACACCCAATTAAGAATTTGCTTCTTTCATGTTGGCCTGTGGGCATGTCTGTGGGACATTTCCTTGTTCACAATTGATGTAGGAGTGCCTGCCCACTGTGGGTGGTACTGTTATTCCTAGGCAGGAAGGCCTGTGTTGTGCAAAAAAAGTAGCTGAGCTTCAGGCAGGGAGGAAGCCAAAGAGCAGTGAGCTTCCTTGGTTTCTGTTTCAGGCTCCTCCATTGAGCTGCTGAAGTGGCTTCCTTTGGTTCTAAATCACAAGCTTTTATATGAAACAAACCCTTTTTTCCCATGCTGGTTCTACTTATATTTTATCACAGCAATAGAAAGCAATTTCAAGGTATGTAATTGTGCCAGCCTTTTTTTACGTTTCATTTAATGTCTGTTTCCTTCCTAATGTATTTTTTTATTCAATTACATTTTTTCTTTATATTGGTTTTTCAATCGATTTATTGTAATTGAAATATTTATGCATAAAGTTTGGGAAAATGATTTGTAATGCAAAGCAATTCTGTTTCCAACCCTTTCCGTCCTGAGTTGTCCACAGGGGTGTTCTATTACAATTTTGTGATAGCGAACTTGGAGAAGCTTTCTGTGAAGAGGATATGCTTGTTATCTGGGAAAATAATGACACATGAGGGTGGAAACTGGGGAAGGTCAGCTAGTAGCCAATTGAGTAACAAGGGGCCTTGCCTAGCTGAGACACAAGCCCATTGTGTGCCTAGTGTCTTGGTTGACACAATTGTTTCTTCTTGGCTCTTGTATGTGCTTTCTCCAAAGACACCCTGGTGGTATGAGTGCTCACCACTCATTCTTAGGTAATGAACTAACAAATCAGATACCGTGCTTCTGGAATATGAGTAGTTGCTCATGGGCATTAAAGCATACCCAGTTCCCTGAAACAGTCTCTGGAGTGCTTCATCTGCCTGCCCTCAACTGGCCCACCAGTATTACAGTCTGGGGAGGGCAAACAATGACTCTAATGATACTTTTCAGGGAAAGAAGGCTATAGTTTGGATTATATCACACTGATTGGAAAGACACTCTTGTTTTATTTCTCAATGTCTATATGTCATATGTCAACCAGAGGCAGAGATAATGTTCCATATTTCAACTTTCTTTATGTGAACCTGAGCAATGAGAACATAGACAATGTTCATGATTTTTTTAGTATAATTTCATAGGTTTCAAAACAGGTAACTTGGTAACTTTTTCAGACAGATAATTATGTTCATAGCACTGTAGGTGTGTGATGTGTACTGAGTATCAAAGATAAATTTTCCCAAGACTATCTGCCAACAGATGCTAGCTGCTCAAAGTATCTACATGCATGCTCTATTACCAGCTCTCTGTGTAGCAGGACATGACCTTAATTCAGAAAAACTAGAGCCTCCTCCATGAGCCCATTCCTTGGGTGTTAGTGTAGAGAAAAGAAACTCTATGACGTCATTTCTTGTTTGAGGAATGCATTTTCATTTTAGTATGACTTTAGTCTTACACTGCAGTACAAAGACATTGCAGAGACCTTTTCAGATGCCACACTGGAGTGAGTTCAAACTGTTAACTCACTTTCTCAGACTGGATGTGTCACACAGAATGAGTCAATCTTACACATGATTAGGAAATGAAATCCACATTTCACTCACATTAGACTTTACCCCCAGCCCCCTTTCTTTTTACATGTGAAAGTGTGAACTCAGGCTTCACTTCTACAAACTGTGTGCTTGAGTTTACCTCATGTGTGGAATTCCTAGAAATGAGTAGATCAGAGAGCAGAGGACGAACCTCTCCATAAGAAACCCCCAGATTTTTAAAAGAAAATATTTTTCCTATATTTATTATTTTCTCTTATTTTACACTTCAACCCCAAGTCTCTGTCCTTCCTTCCATCACACCCTCTTTATCCCCCTCCCTCCAGTCCCATTCCACGTCCCCACCCATAGAGAAGGTGATGCCTTCCAGGAGGGATCAAAAAAAATCTGTCAAGTCATTTGGAGTAGGGACTAGGCCCCTCCCTTCTGCCTCTAGGGTAAGGGAGTATCCCTCCAGGGCCAATGTGCTCCCAAAGTCTTTTCCTGAACCAGGGATACATCCTGGTTCCACTGTCAGAGGTCGCTTAGACAGTCCACACCTTCTAACTGAGACCCATGTTCAGGGGGTCTGAGTTGGTACAATGCTGGTTTCCCAGGTATAAGTCTGGACATCCATTAGCTCCTCCTTGTTCAGGTCAGCTGTCTCTATGGGTTTCTGTAGCCTGGTCTTGCCCCCATTTTCTTATCACTCCTCTCTCTCTGGATTTGGATTCCAGTTTTATTCAGTGTTTAGCTGTGGGTGTCTGCATCTGCTACTAGATGAGGGCTTTCTGATGGCAAATAAGTTCCTCATCAATCTCATTATCATGGAAGAGCATTTATGGTTGCCTTTCCTCTGTTGTTCAGATCATTAGTTGGGTTCATCCTTGTAGGTCTCTGAATACTTATAGATAGTTTTCTTTTTTATGTTATCCTTTATTTTTGCTCTCTTATCCTCCTGAGTCAATCTTCCTAGTCCCACATGTTCTCCTCTCTGCCCCTTCTCTTTGTCCTTGCTTGCACTCCACTCACTGCCCACACCCACTCCCTATATGCTCAGGAGATATTGTTCCTTTCCCCTTCTATGAGGGACCTTGCATGAATCTCTTTGGTTCCTCATGTATCCTAGTTTCTCTAGCAGTGTGGATTATAGACTGGTGGTCCTTGGCATTATGTATAAAATCCATATATGAGTGAGTACATTCCATGTTCCTCTTTTTGTGAGTGGGTTACCTCACTCACAATGGTTACTTCAAGTTCCATCCATTTGCCTGCAAATTTCAAGATTCCATTTCCCCCCACTGAGTAGTATTCCATTGTGTAAATGTACCACATCTTCCTTACCCATTCTTCAGTTGAGGGACATCTATGTTGCTCCCAGGTTATTGCTATTATGAATAATGCTGCTATGAACATAGTTGTACAGATGTCCTTGTTGCATGGATGTGGATCAATTTGGTATATGCCTAAGAGGGAGATTGCCAGTTCCTGTGGTAGACTCATTCTCATTTTCCTGAGGAACCGCCATACAGATGTCCAAATTGGCCGTACAAGTTGGTACTCCCACAGTCAGTGAAAGAATGTTTGACTTTCTCCACATCCTCTCCAGCATAAATTGTCATTGGTGTTCCTAATTTTAGACATTCTGGCAGGATTAAGATGGTATCTCAGAGTTGTTTTCATTTGCAGTTCCCTGATGGCTAAGGATGTTGAGCACTTTAAGTGTCTTTCAGCCATTTTAGATTCCTCCATTGAGAATTCTCTATTCAGTTCTGTACCCCATTTTTAATATGGTTATTTGGTGTTTTGGTGAGTAGCTTCTTGAGTTCTTTGTATACTCTGGAGACCAGCACTCTCTCTGATACGGGTTTGGTGAAGATCTTTTGCCAGTCTGTGGTCTTGTCGACTGTGTCCTTTGCCTTACAGAATCTTCTCAATTTGATGATGTCCCATTTATTAATTGTCGATCTTAGTATCCTTGCTATTTTGTTCAGTTCAGGAAGCTGTCACTGTACCAATTCATTCAAGGGTACCTCCTATATTCTCTTCTAAGAAGTTCAGTGTGGCCTGATTTATTTTGAGGTCTTCTACAGGTCACCATCCTATTATGCCAGCACCATTTGTTGAAGATGCTTTCTTTTTTTCATTGTACCATTTTAGATATTTTGATAAAAATCAGTTGTTTGTAGGTGTATGCATTACTATCAGGAATTACAGTCCTATGAATTATAGGTTCATCTTCATGACTTGGTCTGTGCATTTGGAGAAAGTTAAAGGAGTCAATATTACGCATGTTAATGTTCTATCTTCCTGATTTTGCAGTGGCCTTTTCAGTACTATGTTGTCATCAATCTCTGTAAGTAGTTTGTGCAGTGGGCATAAAATACAGTTTATGTGATCCCCAACTCAAAGGATTAGAAGTTCAAAATATATCATTATGCCTTGTTTTTATGGATTTTATTGTTGATTATTTTTTTCAAAAACCCATACATTTTAGTTAAACTCACATGAAATGTTTCTTATTAGAATGGATTGACAACTGGTATAGAGTTATTCTTGTATTCTGTGGGATGGAGTATGCCTCGTTATGTCATAATCTACATTTATATGCTATGGAAAATAATTTGTCAGTGATTCATTTTAGGATGGAAGCTTCATTAAATGAGTATCATGAGGATACTCACATGATTTTTCTAGTGTTCCTTAAAGATTTATTTATTTATTTATTTGTTCAATGGCAATGTTGGAATGCCGAATGGTGTTTATTGAGTGGATGGAGTGGGCTTATATACTGACTCACAGCACAGTGGAAAATAACAGACTTATTAGGTTTAGCTCCTCCCCACCAGGTGTGTGTTAGCATAACAGGAAGAGTACCAATGACAACTCTGGGTTGTGGATGGGGGCAGGAAGAGTACCAATAGTAACTCTGGATCAAGAAGTTGTGGCCAACAGCTTCAGGCTTGCTCAAGATACCAGGCAGAGCCCTACTAATCTCAAATTCCACCTTCTCAGAAAAGTCTTCATTAACTACCTTTTATAAATCAAGTATTCTTCCTGCCCAAATAGTTATAGTCACATATTTTGTTTTAAGGAGTGGTGTAAGGAGTAGGTTTTTCCGCCAGCCTGGCCGGTCTTATCCAGTTGCCACGCCGACCCCAAATAACACACAGACACTCTGTATTAGATATACTGCTGTTGTCCAGGTAGTAGTTTCTTATTGGCTAGCTCTGTCTTAAGCATTAACTCCTTTCTGTTAATCAACATTTTTCCTCCAGGCCTTAGACTAAAAGGGGAATTATAGTGGGATATTCACTTTGTGTCCTTCTGTGGCACTGACCACGCCCATTGAGGGTGGACCCAGGGGCAGAAGTGACCCATGGAAGGAGGTCTGAGTAGGAGGAAGGTGTTTTATCTCCTTGATCTGTAGTTACAGGTCCTTGTTAAGTGTCTACCTTGGTTGCTGGGAACTTAGATCTGGTTTTCTGGAAGTCAAAGTAACATTCTTAATCACCAGTTATCTCTCCATCAGCTCTAGCATTACACACCGACAGAAATTAACTCTGCCAGTCTCAAAGATGCTTTCTGGGATGGATGCAGTGAGATAGGCCTGTAAATTCTAACATGCCAGAAGCTGAGACAGGAATATTACACTTCTGAGCTCAGCCTAGGCTACATAGTAAGTGTCTGGGCTAAACAGGGTAATTTTGACTTCAGAGGGGAAAACTAATTAAAACAAAACAAAACAAACAAACAAACAAACAAGAGTTCCGAGACCAAAGCCAACTAAAGCTACTCTCTGGTTTTACTCATACAGAACATGGAAGAAATCCTTACATGAGGTGATAAAAGTACTTCGTAGTTGAAACAGAAGTATAATCCTGTTACCTTTACACAATGTGACTACTAATAATGTGTAGAGAGCTTTTAAGCTGTGGGTGGGCTTTTCCTGGGGTCAGAAGATTTTTCAAGGTTCCTGAAAAAACTGCTTAAAAACAGTCGGAGCATTGTGTCTTCCTTGCTGGTCGAGGTGGTCACGACAATATTGTGAATGAATTCTACAACTGCCAGGGCCATATGAGTCCCTTGCTTAAAAATAAATAAATAAAAATGAATAACAGAGGGTTATGGAAGATGCCTTTAATACCAGCACGTAGGAGGCTGAGGCAGGCAGGTCTTAGAGTTAAAGGCCACCTGGACTACAGAGTGAGTTTCAGGTTGAGCAGGGCTGTCAAACACAGAAACCCTGTCATGAAAAACTACAAACAAACAAACAAACAAACAAACAAAGACCTCCTTAAGTCTCCCTACAGCCATTACCTCAGCTATTCCAGGTGCATTTCAGACTCCCTAGTCCCTCTTATACCAGAGCCCTCTCCATGACAGCTTGCCTCCAATATCCATTGATCCTGAAGGGCAAACAGACTAAGGCAGCCACGGGGAGACAACAACTGAGAGATCAGGAGAAACATACTCCAGTAGCCACAGAAGCAGCCACTTTGGCCGCCCCTCCCTTGGCTGTGGAGCTAACCCCAAGGCACATGTCCCCTGGAGGCCCACATGGCTCGATGATGTCACCCAAGGCTTCAAAGTGGAAGTGTGATCTTGGCCCATGGATGTCCCTGGAACAAGTCTGTGTGTGCAAAGTGCCTATTTTCTTTCTTGAGCATAAGGGCTTTTTACAGCAGAAATTTAAATAACAAAGAGTGCTGGTGGCTGAAAGGTGCTGAACACAAGGAAGAAAGGGAAGTGAGGCCTGAAGTAGACTGCATAGGAGCCCTTGGGAGGCCTAGATGAGAGACACAAAATTGGAACAGATGACATTATAGATGGTCGGAAACTGGAAGCTGAATCAGGGATACCTGTCACAACGGAGTCCCAGGACAACATCCAGGGAATTGACTCACAGTACACAAAAGCAATCAAGGCCCTGAGTGTGAATCTTCCCGACTCACTCTCTAGACTTGAAGAGAGGTCAGGATGAGTGTGTGTGTGTGTCATCCTCAGGGGACAAGTGCCACTCAGGAAAAATAGAAGAGGTACATCCTAGGCCTTTAAATTCTCTTGGCCATTGCCTGCATGGATAACTACTGCTCCCCTCCACTGCCTGGCTGTTCACCCTTTGTCATATGAGAAGCTTCCTAGGCCCAGTGTCACATAACAAAGGACTTGGTACTTGAGCAGAAAAGAGATGTGTCAGGAAGGGGAAGCAAGCACTGGAGCAGTATTAGAGGAGAGAGAGAACACTGTGAAGATTAAGCTTGTGATGTGATGACTTATACCCCTGCTGTGTCCCTTTGGCATGATTCAAAGTCAATATTATTATGTTCATGAAAAAAATAACGATATTCCTAATGGCTTAGAAAGGTTAATGAGACTAAAATAAATTGTACAAATACCTATGAACATATGAATCTATGTGTCATTGTAAATCAACTACTTGAGAAGCACTAAGTATACCAGAACTTAGAAGGCAGAGGCAGGTGGCTGTCTCAGTACTAGGACAGCCAGGGCTACACAGACATACAACCTGTATTAAACAAACAAAACAGAGAGTGAGAGAGAAAGCAAGAGAGAGAGACTGAGAGAGAGAGAGACAGAGAGAGAGAGAGAGAGAGACTGTCCATGAAATAAATATTTTGAAAGGTCAGTAAACTTTTAATTTTACTTACTCATGAGAGTGAGACCACTTTGATGATTTTTTAAAATTTAAATTTGAAACAAGCTTACTACACATATCAGTCCCAGTTCCCACATCCTTACTTCTTCCCTATCCACTGCACCAACCACCATCCTATCCCCTTTCTGCTCCCCAGGAAGGGTGATGCCTTCCATGGGGAGCACATATGTACTTAAAAGAACTAAACTCTTCTGATATTGATGGACTGTTTAGCCATCCCTGTCTTGAAGTACCTCAAAAATTGTGTATTCTGTCTTTTTACCCCCTCTTTTAGAAAAGGGTAGGCATCAGTTACTGTTGATATGTTAACATAAAGCAGGTGGTTAGCCTCTGACTTGTTTTTACTGTCTGCTTAGTGGAAAAGAACCCCGCAAAGAGGGAGGTATAATGTGATGTTTTAGTCTTACTTTTCTGTGGGACACACCCCCCCCCAATGCAAGAATCACACCCAGGGGCTTATTTTTAATAATGAATTTCTGGCCTGAGCTTGGTCTGTTGATAGCTTTACTTAACTATAAACTAGCCCAATTACCTTTTGCCACTGGGCTTTTTCCTTTTTTTTTACCTCTTATTTCACTTATATCTTATTTCACTCTTACTCCTGGGCTCGGTGAGTGGCTGGGCCATGACATCCTCCTCCCCTTGTTTGCTTCTTACTTCCTCTCTTTCTCCATTCTCCTTCTATGAATACTGTCTGCCTGCCAGCCCCAACTGTCCTTTCTCCAGCCTTGCTATTGTCCTTCAGCTCTTTATTAGACCATCTCCTGTTTTAGAAAATCACAATAACACAACTTCACAGAGTTAAACAAATGCAGCATAAACAAAAGACACAACTTAAAATAATATTCCCCAACCAGTAGGTTCAGGAAAGAGCACTACCCAGGGTTGCAGCAGAAGAAGGCCAAGTGAGGCACCTGCTGCCCAGGGAAGAATAGACTGTTGCTGCCCCAACTGGGGAGGAGGTGATGCTTGAGTGTTTCAGGACTGAATGCAACTGTGAAGTAGTTTCACTTAGTGTTTCCTAGGACCCGTGTAACTTAATATTACATGTGCTGTTGTTGAGAGTGAGTAATGCCCAAGATGCTCTCATATTTGTGACTGAAAGTGGGGGTGGAGGACACCTCCCAAAGAGCAGCCACATGGGGTCCACAGATTGAGGAACAAGGACAGAGGGCTGTGGTGCTCAATGTCCCCATTCCCCCTCCTTGACCTCCCTGGAAGCCCAGGCAGTTTCCCCTGGTGCCAGAATGGCTCATTTCCCTAAAAAGCCCAGCTCCCTTTCACTTCAGTCTAATCTTGTGGTCCTGATTCATTTAATGACCTGGCTAATCCATATCTCAAGCTTTCTTCCCCACAGGGTTAGAGAAGTCTTGCATTACAAAGGATTTTCAATGCTCGAAAGAGTTACCTCAAAGATGCAGGACAGGAAGTCAGTGTTTGACCTGGCAGCAGTATGGTAGTTGCACAGTTAGCATGAGCATTACTGTTACACCTTGGCAGCTGTGTCGAGCAAATACTTAGACAGACAGAAAGCTAGGCAAAGATGGTGGCTCTCAGGAATGGGGTATGAGGGTCCTGGTGTCTGAGACCAGAACAGTGAACCGTATCACCATGTCTCTGAGCAGGAGCTGGGACTCCAGCAAGCTGAGGCCTTTGTAAGTTCCTTCCTGAAGCAGAGCATACCACACTTGTGTCAGCAAAATTGTGAGAGCCATCTGCAGAGCAAGGCTGAGGTCTTGGAATATTTCACTTGCCAAAAGCCAAAGCAGCAGCAGAAAAAAATCCAAAGGCTTCTCTGCCAAACAGAGGAGAGTCATGAGGTTGTTTGACATTAACCCGGAGCAACAGAGGTACACACATCTTTTCTAAAGGCCTTGCCACTCACCATTGCCTAGTCTTCTAGGTCAGGCTGTGAATTCCTCAAGTGTCCAGGGTTCACTGGACAGCCCTGCCCCCTCAGTCACAAGGGATCCACTGGTTTCTGCAACAAGAAGGGAGCCTCACCCTACCATCTCTCTCTCTCTCTCTCTCTCTCTCTCTCTCTCTCTCTCTGTGTGTGTGTGTGTGTGTGTGTGTGTGAGTGTGTGTGTCTTGGCTTGTCCTCTAAAAGGCAGGCTTTGGCTAGACTGAGGAGGACATTCATCCTCTGGCTGTTATCCTAATCTCCACACTAATATCTCAGTCTGTTGCCCATGGCTTTCTAGAGAAGACGAACATCATGATATTCATTAATATGTATTTTCCTATAGCTTTTAATATCACAGGACATAATTTGCCACTCAAAGATTACTGACAAGGAGAGGTCTTGCATATGCATTTCAGAAGTTTCTGAAATGAAGGCATTACTGTCTTGTGGGAAGTTTTCTCTCTCCAAGTAGTTCTGAGTTTGTGTTTATAGCCACAATTTATAGGCTTTGTATAACACTCTATAGTCACAAAGCCTCCCATGTCCCAGAAGGTGTGAGAGTTCCACTGTGCTGTGGGGCTGCCTCCCTTGGGTCCTTGCAGAAAGGGCTTGTTTCAGATTTGAGCCTAGTGTTCTTGACTCAAATCTGGGCTTTGTGTGAAGGGCACCAAGACAAGGGATAATAATCCCAGCAAAAAGTTTTGGTCCTCTACTGTTAACTTCTAGGCAAACATGCTACCTTACACAAGGACGTGCCTGGCAAACTTCACATTCGGTAATAGGAGTTAACCAAGTCTGATGTTCATTTGTTCATTTCACTTGGGAGAACAGATAGGGTGAAGAGCACATGGGTTGTTAATATCTGATACTACAATGCCACCTTCTGATGCTCTTCCTTCTCTGAGCCAGGGGCTCCAACATCACACCAACAACTGGCCAGCAGGAAAGGCATCAAGGCAGAGCTCCACCTCTGCCTATTGAGAACCTTGGAAAGGTTCTTCCAGGTAAGAAATTGAAGTCTAAGGAGGGGAGTGTACTTGGCCTTGGTCAATTGTCATCAGGGAACATGGACTTACACACAGTCTCAAATGCTCCCTCATGCTCATTCTCAGCCTCGAGCCTAGCTCTGTTGGCTGAACACTGTAATTCCCAAGCTCATGGTGCTAACCTAACTTTCTCCATGTTTCAGACTTTATGACAGATGCACTCTCTCCCTTCCTCTGCATGAACTCTGAAAGCAGTATCTGTGAGCTGTGCCGCAGGCTCAAGACAGACACTTGAGTTTTATTTTTGAACCCTGCCATGTTAGTACATCCTATGTTTTGTGAGCACTAGAGAAGAACCTGAGAAACTGGTTGGCTGTGGGTGTTTGTGATCTGTTTGCTTTGTTACAAACATTTCTTTATTGGCTCTCTTCACCTCCTAGGCAGCCACAGATGATACAGGCCAAGCTCCTAATGGCAGATCTCCATGGTGCTATAGTTTCAGGAAAATTCTACAGAGCATATGGTCATCTGGAGGCTGTTACTTAGTGGTGGGACTCAGCCTGTTGTCTGTCACTGGCATCCCTAAGTTACAAGCACTAAGTATCTCTAAGTTACAAGTATTAAGAATCTACAATGCTTATGACCTGACCCATCCTGGGCTCTAAGTAAACACATACTAATTGGTTTCTGCATGTGGCAGGCTCACACTGTTAGTGTCTAGCATCTAGCTAAGAGTTTTGGGGACAGATTCCCACTCATACTAGTTTCCAGCATGCCATCACCAGCGCAGACCTTTCCCATAATAGGCAGATTCATTTACTCCATGACACCCAACAGCAACATGGACATTCAAGATGTAGCTCAAACTACCTTACAAAGATCCCTTGGTCTGTCCTGAGGTCAGCTCTCCGACCTGGATTCCTCATCTGTGATAATGGCAGATGATATCTAGATCCATTTTGTTCAAGCTAGAATCCTAGTAATTACCCCAACCTGCTGGTTAGTTGACAGAGACCCTGCCAGAGGGAGGCGAATGAGGGAACAAGAGACACAAGAGATGGAAACAAGACAGTATTCTGATCATGTCTCATTTAATGAATATAACCACAGAGTTTAAGTGGTGGAGAAATGAGGGAATGGGCCAAAGGGAGAATGTGGAGTATTTGAGGGAGGCAGAAGGTCCTTCCAAGCAGAATGCAGGTGTTCTGCTATAAGATAACTTGCTATACGATAAGCATGCAGCTGGGATTCTTTCAGGGTCAGATTGCATCAAATGTTTAACAAGGGAATAATATAGGAGAATGGAAAATTACCAGTATATTAGTATCTAAGAGAATAATAGGAAAGATGGCTGTTAAGATGAAAACTTTGCTCTGGTGTTCTGCACAGGTCCCCCTTTTAAATATAGTTTTAAAAAAATGCCATGAAGTGGGATGTTCTTGAGAGGACTGTGCCTGTATTAGGTTAGAGACATTCTTGGATCAGGAATGTGGCATAGCCTTACCTGTCATTGGAGATGAATACTTGTGATGAACATTCCTGTCTTAGGGGACTATTGGGGTAGGAAAACCTCTGTCTCTCCTCTGTTGCCCGTCATTGGAAAACCAGCCCTGATCACCAAGGACAAGATGACTCCATTTTGTCAACACACAGGTTACCTGTGTATTGGCTAAAGTTTATCATAGCTGTCTCCCATATCAGCCATTTCAAGGTGATGATAATGTACCTGTATGGGTTGCATTTTTATAGCATTTGATTTTTAATGAGGCACATCAGTTTGTTAACAGAAAAGGTCCTAGCCATAAAAGAGTAAGTAGGCTAAGGATGGGACCTATCAGGGGAAGGAGGTAAAGCAGGAGTCCGTTCTAGGCATTCCAGATGGTTGATCAAACAGCCATCTGCAAAGTTTCTCGGGCTCTTCTTGATGTTTCTTGATTCTGTCTAGAACTATTCCGGATTTGTTAGCATAAAGCAGCATTTAGCTGTAAAGTCAAATAACTCACTAGTCAGCAGTGAGTAAGTCTAGCCCTCTTCTATTTTGTAGGTTCACCACTGCTAGAGAGTCAACTTGGTCCTGGAGGTCCTGGACTGACACTTAGATGGTCTGTACATCATCAGTAGCTGTTGAGACAGCTTGGAGTATGATTTTATTGCTATTCCCATTGTTGTTCTTTTGTTGCAACTTATGCCTAAGAAACACAAACACGAGACTCAGCACCTACATGGAGTTTATTGAGAGAGGGGAGAGAAAGAGGGGGTAGCTGGTGGCCAACCAAAAGCAGGAGAGAGAGAGGGAACAGAGAGAGAGCAAAGAGAGAGCAAAGGAGCAGAGAGAGGCAGAGAAGCAGAGAGGCAGAGAGGCAGAGAGTGAGAGGGGTGTGGGCCACTTGCTTTTAAAGGGGACTTGCTCATGCATAACTGAGTCCTCTGGCTGCCAGGTAAAGCCAGGTAAAGCTGACATAGGGATGACACTGCCATGAGCCTCCCACCCATCGTTGGGGCGGGGGTCAGCTGGCTGCTAGTTCCTAACACCCATGCCTGCAGAACTGTGGCTAGGTCTCCTGAAATACCAAGTCCAACCAATATTGGAATGAATAAGACTGCTCTCTTGTGCCTCAGAGTGAAATAGTCCATGCTGCATATTGGGATGGGCACATCCAGGTATTATTTCTATATCTGGAAGGAGGGTAGTCAGGACACCCAATCCTGTCCAATTAGATGGCAGCAAGGAATAACCTAAGTCATTGCACATAGTAGGACTTGTCCAGAACCAGCACATAGAGCTGTGGAGACTTTAATCACTGAAAAACAAGAGGTAAAGGAGGCTTGTCCTACATCTCTATCAAAGCTGTCATTCATTCTTAAAATGTTTGTAAAACCATGAGGAATTATTAAATCCTGTGGGCTGGACTTTAAAAGAGACTCAAAGTGTGAAGTTATCCTTCCCCATGAATTCATAATTAGGCAACAAGGAATCATTAAGCACAGGTAATGCTATGGACCAGGAGGTTCCCAAGGTCAAGCATAGCTGGCAGTCTTTTGCTAGGCTGGGGTTGGTAATGTTTAAAGCATAATGGGTAGCAGACTGAATATCTGATGTTTGTGAGTTGCTGTTTGTACCGCTGGGTTTGGGAAGTAATAATGTATGATAATCCATATGAGGAATCAGAGAGTCAATCATGGTTTGCATTTTTTCTGGACTATGATTTCTCTGCCCTGATCTCTCAGCCCACCATCAGAAACACGGATGGGTGCTATCTTATCACAACAGGCTGGTTTTCCAGGTGGAGCAAAGTGTGAAGCCTGAGCATATTTGTTGGAGTAGAGATCCTGAGGGATAGTTCCCTAGTCTCCTCCAAATTACCCTTCATAGTTTTAAAAGGGGAATACTGTAAAGTATGATAGATTATTATGAATGCACTCTTGAGAGGTGCCATAATACCTGGCATTTATTTTATCTACAAAGTTGCACTCCATTGGACAAAGGCCTGGCTCTCCATTAATGATGGGAAGGGACTTAGGTTTGTTAACAGGTATCCAGTCTTAAGTAACTCCCCTGTTAAGGGCAGACTGCATGGATCCTTGGCCCCACATTGGGAATGGGTTGGGGCCATGGCATGTGTTATTTGGGGGGGGGATCTCTCCACATGAACGTGGTGAATGTTTTGTGTGTATTAGAGAGACAGAATACAATGACAGCAGATTTTCCGACATTATAACGATTTTAAAATTAATAATGAAGAGTGCATGTGTTAGGATATTTCTTAGGATGCCTTTGGTGGGATACCAGGTTCTCCCCTTTGAATTTATTAACAGGGAAGTTAAGTATGAGTTTAGTTGCTTTGCAGCTGTGAGCTTTTCAGTGGTAAGAGGTATTGATCGAGCTATACTGCCTCATTGGATAACCATGTAATTGTGTTCTCTCTACTTATTGTCTGTCAGGTTTCCTGTCACACTGTGCACTTCTTGCAGTGATGGCAGAAGCTATGAAACAATGTCTTCTTCATAATATTCATGTCAGTTATTTTATCACAGGAATGAAAAATCTAACATGTAGAATGGGGAGAATCTAATCCCAGCCAGGGTCTGAACCATCATATAGAACCCAGGAAATCAAAGCAAGGCCTTGGAGGTCTGCCTACTGTGCTCTCTGCCATACAAAGACATGGTAAGGGTATTGGTCTGGAACCCATAAAAGATGCCTTGGGTTGCACCCACCTCATTGTTGGGGAAAAGATGAGTGGAACATCTAACTTTCTAAAGCACAGACCAGGATACAGAATTTTGATCTGTAGTGAGATAGTCCTTTTGTGGCACTGACCACGCCCATTAGGGGTGGAGCCATGGGCATAAGTGACCTGTGGAAGGAAGTCGGAGGAAGAGCCTGGAAAAGCTCTCTTGCTGGTGGGGCTCTGACAGGAGAACATCCGGTGGAAATTGCTGGTGTTCATCTGTCTAGGCTGTAAGTTATTTCTTCCCTGAATAAACATCTGTTCGGCCTATTTGTTTATCCTGATCCTTATTTAACCGCAATATTGATCAGTTCATAATCACCTGTCAAGTGGGACATCCTGACTGCATGACAGGCTCTGAGATCAGGCTCCTGGGATTCCTGCACTGGATTAAAAGGTACATGTCACAGCAGTGGATCCAAGCTGTTCTTCAGCCATTCTGAGTCAGACTCCAGGAGTGGAACTCTTAGCCAGTGTTAATGTGACAAGCCGCTCACCAGTCACCAATATATGGGGATGGGATGGCACATTCCAGATGGCATCTAGGGCTCATTCATTCCTGATGCCTAATTTAGCATTCAGAATGGACAGGGCCCTAAGGGTTCAACATTCTGTGTGCCACAAAATTTTGACAAAGATAGCACTCAGGAGCAAATGCCTCAGCCTTTATATGTACTCACAGAAAATACTTCTGTATTTGTACTCCATTGGGCAGAGATGCCAGGAGGGGACGAGTGTGGAAGGGAAGAAGACAAGAACAAAGAAAGAGATGAAGAGAGAAAAGCATTAAAAATGAGCTGAGGGTTGTGACATTGAACTATGGACTGGACACAGTGGGACTGACTCTGATAAGGTGGTTTGGTTGGGATGGAGAATGGAATGGGATGAGATGTAAACACTACATTGGTTCTGCCTCCACCAAGCAAACACCGACTCATGCTTTGATGCATCTTTGCAAAGCCTAAGACTGACTTCATATTTATCTCATTTGACCTCCCTCCAGTCATCCTTAGCCTGAGTAACAATTCCTCACCTCTATAACCCCCCCCATGCTAACTTTCTAACCTTCCTGGTTAAGACATATGCATATTAATAAACAACAGACTTTTTTAATGCATCTGAAGCTTCACTATCAAGAAGAAGGAGGAGATGGAAGAAGTACAACAATAACCACGAGTAAGGCTTCTAATTGCAAGCTTAGCAGCTAGAAGCACCATGATTAAGGCTACTAGCCAGGAGGTAGTGGCCCAGGCCTCTAATCCCAGCATTTGGGAGGCAGAGGCAGGAAGACCTCTGTGGTTAGTGCATGGCCAGCATGGTCTACAAGAGTAAGTTCCAAGAGAGTTTCTAAAGCCACAGAGAAACCCTGTCTCAAAAAACCAAAGGGGGTGCGAGGAGGGGGCTACTAAATGCAAGCTTAGCAGTTATCTGAAGTAATGTGAGCATCACCCTAGTAATCTTATCCCACATAAGAGGGTCCAGGCTACTAAGGGACTTTGCCTAAAAATGCAGTATGCTAACAAAAACATTATTTTATTAGCTCCTGCCACCTCATAAAACACCCCTTACAACTCTACCCTAGACCTTTGGAAAACAGGTGTGGTTGCCTTGAATCTGCTGGAACCACCTAATAGGTACAGCACAATTCAATAAGTAAGGCAGTGACTACTGTAGGAGTGATGTCAGATGTCTAAAATAGAGTAAGTCAGGCAAGAAAACTGGCATAGGCTATGACCAGGAGCTACCAAGATCAGTTGCATTTGGAAGCTATAGGCTATAAGTGGTCTGGGAAGATGTCAGGAAAAATGGGAAAGAGTGGAGGGGTAGACCAGAGAGACCAGGAAAAGTACCATAAGACCAGTGAGGAGGTAGCCATGGCCTGTGAGGAAAATCTCTAGTCTAGAAAAGGGTTATCTTTGCAGGTTGCCTTAGTTAGGGTTTGTTTTCTGTGATAAAACACCATGAACAAATGTCACTAGGGAAGGAAAGGGTAAATTTGGCTTATATTTCCACTTTGCTATTCATCACTGAAGGAAGTCAGGACAGGAATCAAACAGGGCAATTGCCTGCAGGCAGGAGCTGATGCAGACTCTTTAGACCTGTGCTGCTAACTGACCTCTTTTCTTAACAGAATCCTACTCCACAAGCCCAGGGATGGCCCCAACCACAAAGGTCTGGGCCATCCCAAATTGATCCTACCTGAGAAAATGCCTTGGAGCCAGATTTCAAGGAGGCATTTTTTCAGCCTAAGCCCCTTCCACTCCAATGACTATCTTGTGTCAAGTTGACACACAAAACCAGCCTTTCCAGAAGCACACAAACATGGTTTTCTGTGTTGTTTGCAATACTGGGAACTAACCCCACCCTTGACCCAGCAAGGAGAACTCTGTACCAATGACCTATATTACCACACTTTTTAAAAGTTTTCCTTGTTTGATTGGATGATTGGATTTGATTATTATTTTTTTTCCTTACAATGTAATTTCAACCTTGATAGCTCAGCTGGTTGGGAAATGCCAGTTCTCTCTGCCTCAGCCTCACAAATGCTAGCATTATAGACATAATATAGGCATGTTCCACCATGGCCTCTCAGAGACTTATTGGGTGTGAAAATACCAAACATGAGCAAGGTTTAAGAAGCAGCCTCTGGCACTTCAAACCTCTATGTACTTACAGCCAGGTCGACGAAAGAAGGATGGGCTAACAAGGACACACATGCATTGGAGGCTGGTTAGATGGAGAAGCTGGGTCCTGCTGCTAGCAAGACTAAACAGGTAGGGACCAGCCTGCAAGCACATGCTCAGAGAAAAGGGAAGTGGGAAAGGAGGCGGGAGAAGCCTGTTAGCTCCCAAATATCAGCAGCAAGGTTGGCACAGTTGAGTACCAGAAAAGTGGTTGCTTGCCTTCTTGGTTTTTTTTTTTGACCTTACATAAACCACCATCATCCTCCTGGTACCTCAGGGTCATTTTTAAAATAAAAGTTATGAGTGAAATATATGAGACATAAAGTTGTTATGTGTGGCTTCACCCAGAGTTGCAGATCTCTAGCACTGTCTTCCAAACCAGGTTCCAGGCACTTTCCAAGGCTGTTCCTACCACAGCAAACTCCAGCTAGCCCTAAAAAGTGTACACTGTCAGCCCATTGGCTAGCTGAGGACACAGTCTGACCTACCAAGAACTAAAGCTTCTGTAGGTGGGTCACAAGGCTGGACCTCCCTCCTCCAAATTATTTGTGTCTTCTGAATTTAAACTCACCCTGAGCTTAAACCCACATTAACAAGAAAGAACCACGAATATTTTCTGCCAGGCAGGAACCCCTGCCAGTTCCACACTTCTTCCTGTGTTTCCTACAGGATTGAGAGACTGCAATAACCATCCAAAGCACTTTTATGTGAGTCCCACATTTTTCTCTGAAAACTTGGTTGTGGTGCTGTGATTTAATTTCTGTTGGCCTTAAGAGTTTTGAATATTTGCAATTATATTGTTAAAATAAACACCTTTATACCTTTATTTAGTTTAAAGACTGAAGCACACCATCAACCCCAAGCCCTTCATGTCCCACACATCAGAGTCTCCCTCTGAGGTCCTGGCTGGCTTGAAACTATGTATGTAGCCCAGGCTATGATCCTGCCTCAGCCTCCTCAGTGCTGGGATTACAGGTCTGAACCACCATTCCTAGATATTCTTTTCTCCAACTGTGTACTCATGTCCACTTTAAGAGTTTTCCCTCCTGCTAGGAGGTGTTAGCACACACCTTCATCCCTGCACTCCAGAGGCAGAGGCAGGCCAGTCTTTAAGTCTGAGGGCAGCCTGGTCTACAGGGTGAGCTCTATGACAGCCAGGATTACACTGAGAAACCTTGTCTTGAAAAACAAAAGAAATGATTTTCCTCTGGTAGTGGCTGTCCTGTGCATATCAGATGCCCTATAGGTAAAGTGAATAGACACAAGAGTAAGAGAATGTTAAGTTTCATTCTCCACTCAAAAACTTCAAGGGAAAGAGCCACCATGCACAGTATGCCCATTTAAACTCAGAACCAAAGCAGCTCGTGAATGGAGCAAATATAGATAAAACTTCAGGCAGAATTATCCTTGTTTCTATCAGAATATCATTCATTGACTAGCTCTCCTGTGATCCAAAATGGAAACTTAATTCAAATTTCATAAAACAGTTTCATAAACTATTATAATACTACGGGTATGCATAATGGGAACCAAACCAATGTCTGTCTGTTCTTCCATTCCAGTCACGACAGTAGCTGAGCCAGAAAGAAAGCTGTCATGCTGAGCATTGGAGCAGTCACGGGGTCAGCCCTGGATGCTGTGGGAACATAAAGAACAGAAGTGTTTCTAACTGGCTATTGAGAAGTTCTGTACCATGCACTAGGTAATATTCAGGGAAAATAGAAATGCAGTGAGATTTGGTATCTGGCCCTTAACCAGGTAGAACTGTCTGGAATGGAAATGGCAGAATAGGGAATTCAGGAGAGTTATAATACCTTCCCAGGACTCTTCCTCGGTGCAGGCACTCGGAAAAACCTACCTGTTTCTTCCTTTTTCAATCTCCTTTTCTTTCTGGTGCTGCCCACTGCCTTGGCATGGGTGGTAGTCTGAAGCTCATAGAGAGTGGCACTCTTAGGACATGTGACTTTGTTGGAGTAGGTATGACTTGTTAGGGGAATTATCTCACTATGGGTTGTGTTCTGATGCTTCCTAAGCTGAAGATACTGCCCAGTGCATCTCAGTCAATTTCTTTTTTCCTGCAAGCCAAGATGTACCCAAGTACCATGTCTCCTTTCATGCCATCATGCTTCCCACAATGCTCCTTATCATTTTAATATTGGACTGAGCCTCTGAACGTGTAAGTTACCACCTTGTTAAGAATTGCTGTGGTCATGGATTCTTTTCACAGTAATAGAAACCCTAACTAAGACAGTATGCTTTCCTGGATACATTGGGCTTTCTCACTCTGTTTCTTAGAATCCTTCTCCCTTCCCCCCACTCCCCATGCACCTGTTTATTTCCCATGTCACTGCTTACAAACAATATGGCTCTCTTTCTTCCTCCTCTATTTCCCTTCACCAGGCATTTGCCAAGATTTACAGCTTGCCTGCCCTGTTGTTTTCATTTCAAACTACATTAAAATTGTCCACAAGCTCCCTTCTGAGTCTATTTCTGAATTATTTTACTAACAAGACTAAAGACTGCAATGTGTAAGTCATAGTGTCTTAGTTGGGATTTCTATTGCTGTGGCCAAACTCAATCTGGGAAAGAAAGGGTCAATTTCTCTGGTCACACTACTGAGGAAATTCAGGGCATAGAGTCTAGCAACAACATGGAGACAGAAGCTGAAGGAGCTGTGGAGGGGTACATCTTACTGGTTCACTCATCATGGCTTTCTCAGCCTGCTTTTTTATAAAGCCCAGGACCACCATCCTAGGGATGACCACAATCATTGTGGGCTGGGCCTGCCCCCATGAATACTTAACCGAGAAAATGCCCAACAGACTTTCCTACACACCAGATGGAGGTATTTTCTCAAGTCAAGTTCCTCTTCCCAAATAACTACATTGTTTTGACGATCTAACCAACTAGGATACTCAACTTCCCCAGTAACAAAAATCAATAACCTCACCCATTTTTCTAGTTTTTGGTAATTAAAATGTATATGTGAGTTTTCTCCTTAGGTTTTCTCTTTGTGCTGCCAGTACACACACACACACCACACACACACACACACACACACACACACACACACACACACACACACCATATGCATGCTTAGTGAATGAGTAGGCCAAAAGCAGGCGTTAGAGCCCCTGGAACTGGATTACAGATGGTTGGTAGCCACCATGTGAGTGATGAGAAACTAACCTAGGTGCTCTGGTACAGTGACCAAAGCTCTTTACCACTCGCCATCTCTCTTGCCCCATGCAATCTTACTTGCTTGGATGCTTTCATTAGAAAGAAGTTTTGGTTTCATTGATTCATTACTTTGGGTTTCTTGATACAAGTCAAGTAGAGTAGCCTCAAGCTCATGTCCTCTTGTCTGGGTCCTTATTATTCTGATCCCAAGTATGAGCCCTGCTATGAAAGATTTGGCAAGCTATTTTGCCCTTGATATCATGTGAAAATATCTCTGCCCACTCTGTGTTTCCTTTTGTTGGTTATTTTTGGTGTGGAAGATTGGAAGTGGAACATTGTTTGGAAGGTATGTATTGTTTGAGGAGGTTTTTTTGAATGTTTGCCTTTGACTTTGCTGATTTGTTTATCTTACTTATTCATTGTTCTGTTTGTTATGGTTTGTGGGAAGGAGACTCCAGTTATAGAAATTCTGCCTAGTAGCTTTGGAAAAAAAGGACATGCTTACCAACACTCAGTGGATAGAAGCAGGTAGATCTCAGTGAGTTCAAGGCCAGCCTGGTCTACAGAGCAAGTTCCAGAACAGAGAAACTCTGTCTCACAAAAGAAAGAGAGAAGGAAGTAAGTGCTGACCCCTGCTGACTCAAGGTTGTTAAGGAATATCCCTAGGATGGAATAAGAGGAACTTTAGGTTTACAGCATGTGAGGAGAGACTTTCAAACAAGGAAAAACTGTGTTCTTTTATTGTGATTTTCCCCCTCTCTTATCCATAGGAAAATGTTCAGAATGAACATTTCTAATGTATCTATGGCACCCACACTCCTACCTCAACACAAACTGTGCTATATATTTGAAATTCTAGCATACTAAACCACACACACACACACACACACACACACACACACACACACACACACACACACATCAATTCTTTGATTATCAAAACCGCAAAATGCTCTCCGAGCTGTGTAAACTGATGCCCTCCGAAGCAGCCACATTGGTGTTTTTCACCATCCAGGCAGGAGCCAAGAAGGTCCAAAGATACCCATGATGTCACTCCATTTGGCTAGTGAGTATTGAAACAAACTAATTGAAGCAATTTGAATCTCCTCAGAGACTTATCTTGGAGGAAAGAAAGGCCAAAGCATTGACCAACCAGAAGAGAAATTGCCTCATGAAAAGACATTTTGCATATTTCCAGAAACATATGAGACTACCTTATAAGACAATCCAAAATAAGCTAATGAGGAGTCAATGATAGGTGGGACTCTTGGCCATAACTGCTTAGTTATACTTGCCTCTTGCCCTCCATTTAAATATCAATCACACTTCAGGACTCCTGAACTATGGACTTGAGTGTGAATGGACCTCTGTTTCTCTGCACAGTGTGACACACAGAACAAATCTCCATTCTCTACTCTTCACAATTACTTGTCACTCTAAACAGCCCACTGAGGAAAGACGGCTAAGCTTAGCTTGTAAGGATTGTGATGTATTGAAATCTGCAGACTGGATGACTTAGGAGGACTCTGTGACTACAAAGGGATGCAACCCAGTGGCCAAAAACCAAATGATCTTGCTCTGACCATGACCAAAAGCAAGAAGAAGAAGGAAACTTATTTTTGCTTACAGTTCCAGAGAGAGCGAACCATAATGGCAGAGGCTGAATGGCAGCCAGTGGCTGGAGCATGAGGCTGAGAGACCACACTATACCCTCACATAGCAAGCAGACACTAAACTGGAATGGGTCAAGTGTGTAAATTATCAAAGCCCACCCCATGATATAATTTCTCTCTATAGCCTTGTCCCTATTAGTTTCATGACCTCTCCAAAACTGCTGCCAACTGGGAACAAGTATTCTAAGGAATGAGTCTATGGGAGAGGTCAAAGTCATTTAAGCATTATGTAAGTCAAAGCACTTGCCACCAAATCTGAAGACCTGAGAATGATCCTTGGAACCTGTGCTGGAGGAGAAAATTGACTCCTGCAAGTTATCGGCGAACTTCCACATGCTCACACACTAGCTCTATCTTAAGTATTAACCCATTTCTGCTGATCTATGTATTTCTCTTATCGGGGAGCCAGCCAGCATACTGCTTTCTCCAGACTCTCCATCTTGGCTCTTCTCTCTACTTCCTATTTCCTTCTTCTCTCCTAGCCCCTCCTATCTTCCTTTCCTATTGGCCAACAATGCTTTATTCACTGACCAGTATGAGAAACATATATACAGAATGACATTTCCCATCATATATTATCTATAACCATATCTATTCTCCTTTCCCTCTCCTTTTTCCCTATGTCTCATTCAAGCCATCTGGTTCTGTTGAGGCATTAAATCAAAATTCATCTCAAGTATTGACACAGAAATATCTGTGATCTGAAGTCCCACATCTCCTTCTCACAAGAACCAGCTGTGATGCTCAGAAATAGTGGGTCATCCTGATATGAACAGGCAGGGTAGTTATCCCTGACTCAGGAAGAGGGCACCAACCACTCTGTCATTTTTGATTCTACATTGTCCTCTAGTGGTCTACTGAAGTATCATCCTTAAGACCCTTGAAGCTTCGATGGTTAGTATTACTCAGTGGTGGCAACTTCCATGTGCAACATCTTCAGGGAAAGATCTCAGAGCTGCCAGAAGATAATTGCTGCTAGACCTGGTGATGCAGACCTGTTATGCCACCTACATGATAGACAGAGGCAGGGAGATTTCATCTTCAAGGCTAGTCTGGACACCCTACCCTGGCCTCCAAATAAAAGGCAAAAAGGAGAGAAGGAAGTGAGCTTGTAACAGAACACATTCCTAGTACATTGAAAGTTGCTAGAGTTAATCTCACAGACCACTGCTTATCTGGCAACTAAGCAGGACGTTTGCTGTGATACTGGGGTGGTTTTAAGCACAGCAATTATCATGTGCTTCCTTTATATGTGTGGCTCCCAGTGAAAAGAAAGACCATGGTTTTAGCCCATTTTGTGGATCGTGTGTTCACCCACTGCGCCATTTTTTTCCCTCTAAGTAGTTTGAGGTGTCTGTCATAGAAACTTATGGGACTTTATTCCAGGTCAGAAAGCTAGGTCATCCACAGTTCTGTCCTCTCCTGATCTAACCTGAAGTTTCCTACATTTTATGGTTCTTTCTCTCCTGGTCTAGACTGCAGTTTCCTGCATCTGATGATTCTGTTCTCCCTTTGTCCAATCTGCGGTTTCCTGTGTCTCATAGATTGTCCCATCCTGGTCTAATCTGCAGTATCCTGCCTCTCATGGTACTGACTTGTCCTAGTCTAGCATGAAGTTTCCTGCATCTGTACATTTTCATCTATATTGCTTTTGGATAAGTTCTATAATCCTTGTTATATAGTAGGTTGCATGTTCCACATTAAAGGACAAGGAGTGTAGGAGAATCTAAAATTATCCCTGCCTCTCAGAAAGCATGTGTCTTATAAACTGTTGCAAGCAGCTGTGCTGAGGCCTCTTTTCCGAACAGAGGTAGACTAAAGTAGCTCCTGGTCTTCTGAACCTGAAGGGGGGGGGTATCTGTCTTCATTCCAGCTAGATGTCAGGACACAAGCAACACAGGAAAAGTTTAGTTTGTGCTTCTACTCCTTTCTCTCTCATTTGCCAATATCATGAACCACCAAGAAAGGATGCACAGGGAAATGTGAGGCCTGCAGCCATCATCTACTTCTCTGAAACTGAGCTTCTCAGAAATAGGGATACAAGAATGAAATGAGTGCATGCTCTTGCAGCCTATATGAGACCCCTTGGAAAGTACTCTGGTGTCTCAGGAATGACTACCAAAGCCAAAAATATTCAAATTTATGTGAGCCTATCATAGAAAACAAAACCAATTTCACTCAATAGGGTCAATCCAAAGAAAGACACCAGGTAATTTAAAATATTGACTTAAAATAAAAACCTGGTATTGTGGTAGAGGCAGGTGGATCGCTTTGAGTTCAAACTATTCCAGGCAACACATAGTGAGTTCCAGGACAATCTGAACTATATAATGAGACACAGTCTAGGGAAAAACAATCTCCAGAAGCTCTTTTGTAGACAACATGGGTTCAGGACAGCCTGAAAAATGACTTCCTCAGGTTTAAAGGCTATGGAATTAGAAAAACGGACCTTAAGCTACGCATTTTATATGTAAAAGCCCCTACTGTTGATGACTCTAAATACTAAATGTAGTGTCACCTAGTGACAAAAGCAATGCATGTGCCCTAGCATGCGATTTCTATTCCCGGTGTGTCTACTTCTTCAATGCAGGAAGGGTTTGCCCAGTAGACTGCCCAGTATTGAGCTGCAGGAGAGCTCAATCTCAGTAGTACATCTGTTGCCCATCAAGTGGGAAACCTGGGTTCCATCCACAACATTGTGGGGCATAACAAAATAAATTGAGGGAAATAAGTTCTGATGTCAGACTCTGTTCTCAAATGGCTTCTGGTGTCATTGCTAAAATAAAAGAATGGAGACAGCACAATGAGTGAGTGGGTAGGGGAGCCAGGCACAAAGACTGAAAACCAGAGCTTAATGTCTTAAACTCAATGAGAGATCAAAGAAGCAACTATTACAAGTTCTCTTCTGACCTCCACATACATGACATGGTGACAACACATGCATACACCCAAACACATTAATTAAACCAACCAACCTGACAGATGCTGCTGCCACTGTATCCATGTTCTCCTCAATCAAATTCCTCCAGGACTGCTTACCAGTCCTCTCTGTTCTGAGGCCAGTGTTTGAATCAAGTGCAAAATCACAGCCAAAAAGTTCATAATCTGTGTCTTGTATTTTTGAGGGCAGGGATGAAGCTGGGTATCATCTGTTAAGCAGCGCTGTTAAGTCATCGTGTGAAGCAAGCACAGGAGAATCCACACTCCAAGATCTGAAGAAAAAAAAAAAGAGAATCAAAAGTGTCTTGAAAAACTTGCAGGACAGGCATTGGTGGTGCACAACTTAATCCCATCACTCATAAAGCAGAAGCAAGAGGATCTATATGAGTTCAAGTCCAGCCTCTGGAACAAGAGCTAGTTCCAGAACAGCCTCTGAAACAAATGTGTATGATAATAAAATTAACAATAAACACATATCTCCCTAGATATACCTATCACACCCCATGCCCCAAGCCTCAGGGGTCTTCTTGGAGTAAGGTGCAGAAAAAATGTAAGTGTAGAAGTGATGGATCACATGAAGAAAAGAATTTTCCAGACTCAGCACAGATGTTGTACAGTTGAACTCAGAGCAATTGTGAAAGTGTGAATAAGAACTATTCAAGCTCAAATAACACAAAATCCTAGCATGGAGCGGTGAGGTAGGCACACAATCCAATTCCTAGATGAGAAGTTATTGGCTGCTACGAGAGGGTCAGTTCTCTTCAATGACATGAATGCTCTTTAAACAAAGTCAAGGGAAGATGTCATTCCCAATAGTAGTTGCTCAAACAGTCTGGACTTGATGTAGGGGAAAAGAAGAATAAGAAGGAGGAGGAGGAGAAGAAGAAGATGACGAAATCTTCAAGTTGGGTAAGTAGGGAGGTGAGAGTGGAGTTAATGATGAGGTGTGAATATGATCAAAATGCTCAAACAATTAGTTACACTGTTGTAAATAAAGAAAATATTCATGTGAAGAGCTCTTCTGAATGTCTAGGGAAATACTCACTTTTCTTGTCATATTTTTATCATAGCAAAGAGCGGGGGCAGGAAAGATGGTTCAGAAGTTAAGAGCACTGGCTGATCTTTCAAAAGACTTAGGATCAACACCCAGATATCACCTGTTGCATAACAACAATCTATAACTCCAGTTCTAGGTGAACTGAAAATCTCTTCTGAACTCCATCGGCACAAGACATGCATTTGGTTCATGTACAAACAACCAGAAAAAATACACATGAAAGAAAAAGAAAATAGAAGAGAAGGAAGGAGACTGGGTGGAAAGAGTGGTCCTATGGGAAGTGAAATTTGAGTCTAGAATGGCTGAGGAATCCAGTACATAATCACTGCAGAAAACAATGTCTATCACAGGGAAGTCAGAACAGAAAGAGGGGCTGGTTTTATATGCAGCTGGTTTATATTTGCATCAGAAAAATGCAAATCAAAGCCACTCTGAGATACCATCTTACCCCTGTCAGAATGGCTTAAATAAAAAAAGACCAATGGCAGTTTTTGTTGGAGAGGATTTGGACAAGGGCAACACACCTACATTGCTGGTGGGACTGAAAGCATATACCGCCAACTAGGAAGGAAAATGGGCATCAGTCTACCTTGAGATACAGTAATTCCACTGTAAGGCTTATACTCAAAGACTGCACATTTATACCAACATCTGGTGCATTTTGACTGCTTGCTCATGCGAGCTGAGAGACTTGTGCAGCCATCAAGTTTCTCCCTGAGTCTAAGAAAAGTGCACAAAGGCAAAGCCAACACATTAATTCCCAGATCTCCACAAACTGGTGAGGTTTACAAATTAAGCTCAAGGAAACTAAGGACTCATTAGGGGATGCCAAATGAACAAGAATGCATGGAAAGTTTCACTAGGGTTCCCACATGGAGAAGCTTAAGATGACAGAGGGACATTAAAACCTGAATAATGAAATAAATGGTCATAAAACAACAACAAGCCACGAAAGTTCACAAATCTGTACTGAACAGGGGTAGAAGATAATTTGAATTGTACAATGGACAGCATTGTCTTACAGATCCTATTGTGAAAAAAAAAATTAAAGAAAGCACTGCCAAAACCAAAATTGGGCAGGAAAGGTCTTTCAATTTAGAGCCCATCATTAAGGGAAGCTAATACAAGTACTCAAGGCAGAAACTGATGTGGAAATCGTGGAGGAATACCTCTTACTGGCTTACTTCCCAACACTGTTTCAGCCTGCTTTCTTATAGAAACCAGGGCCAGCAGTGCAGTGATGTCATCATTCCCTGTGGTATAGGCCAATGTTAATCATTAATGAAAATATGCTCTACATACTTGCAAAAAGGAAAATATGATGGGGGGCAATTTTGTCATTTGTCCTTGCTCACACGTGGCTGTGTCAAGTTGATATTAAAAACAAACCAGCACAGACCTGTATACTCTGTGTGTTTCCTTGTTCACATGAATGTGTACCTCTCCACACCCTGTATATCTGAGCAACTTTGTGTGCTGATCTGTGTATGAAATGAGAGAGGGGGAGAGACAGAATGCAAAGCAACACGATTTGACCATTCTATAAAAGAGCGAATAAATTAATTCTTCAGCTTCCAATTTGACTTCATTCATAGTTCAGAAACTCAGAGCTAGATTTCCTTAAACCTTCTGACATAGAGCACCACTTAGTGAAGTGGGTCAGCAGACAACACTACAAAAGGAAATGATGGAATAGACAATTAAATAAGAGTGGGTGGTAGGATGGTTGTTGACATCAAGGATATTTGTTAAAATCTGGTTAAAAAGGAGATCCCACCTCACCCTGGTCTGTGTATTCTAAATGGAATATAAAGGGCTTGAGGCAAAGGCACTGGGAGTTCTAAACCAGGTCTCACCAATTGTGACTAGGAGTGTTGGATGAGGGAAAGTCAGAGCTACAGGAGTTTGAGGGTGCTGGTCCTTTGCACCACAGTCAGGAAACAGAAAAAGTTTAAACCACTGCTCAGAACATTTTCTCCTTGTCTGCAGTCCTGCACGGCTTCAGGGAAGAGTGGGAACCAAAATGGGCAGGTCTTCCCAGATCAATTAAAGTAATCAAGATGGTTTCCCATTGGAATGCACATCATCCAGGTGATCCTAGACTCAAGTTCATAATTAGCACTGTGGTAGTTTGAATATATTTGCGCCCATAATCACGAAGGAAGTGGCACCATTTTGGGGAATCTTTTGTTTGTGGGGGTTTGGCCTTGTTACAGAAAGTGTGTCAATGGAGGGGGTTGGCTGGTTTAAGGCTTCTTGTGATGGGGATACTGCCTGTTGTGTTAGATTGGCTTCCTGTGCTGCAAAATGTATTATGCTCAGATCCTGCAGTACCATGTCTGCTTGCACACGACCATGATTCTTACAATAATGCTAATGGATTGAATGTCCAAAACTGTAAGCCAGCCCATCCAATTGTATGGTTTCCTTATTGGACTTGCCATGGACATGGTGTCATTACACAGTAATAGTAACCATAAGACAAACATTAACCAAGAGAATAATTTTGCTTGTATATGAACATCTCCCAAGTTTACAAACGTATTCCTTTACAAGGGCTTGTTGGCCAGCCACAACTTTGGAGCAATACTCCTTATGTTGACATTAACGTCACTGGATTCTGATTGCTTCCAGTTTTCTACTTTTTCCTTACTAAATAAAACCTCAATCTATTATTAATCCAAAGTAGACTTCTCTCATCATTCATTCATTCATTCATGCTCTTTGAATCAGTTTCTCTGATGTCCTGGAATTTCCTCTGTAAACTAAGTTACCCTGAATCTCACAGACTTCTGCCTGCATATTTCCCCTGCTTGCAATTGTTAAAGGCATGTTCCACCTCAGCCCAGCTTCAAATTCACTTCTCATAGTCTTGGGTCTTCTCTGAGGTTTGTATTCTTGAAAATCATATATGTTCCAACCATTCCCAGCTAAGCCAGTATTTTTAACTTCCCTGCCTGGTTAGCTTCCTATGAGTGTCCTGATTGAGGATGGAATGAATGCCCCACAGAGTCAATAGCGTAATGTGGGGATTGGGTAAATGATTTTGTAAAGGGAGGTCACCTTAGAATGGAGTTGTTATGTTATGTCATTGTTATGTTCCACCTAGAGTGTTGATTTTCTCACTTGTTCTGAGACAAAGCGTTGCTGTGTTTAAGCTTGCTAGATTTACACTCTAGTGTGTATCCCAGGGATGCTTCACACATAATAGCCCTTCTGTCTCAGCCTCCTCAGTGTTGGGATTGAAAGTATGTGTTACTGTACCTGGATCCACATTTGAAAAACAGAGGGATCTATCCAACACTTACTTCATGAGTCCCTCGATCCTTTCTCCAACCCTACTGCACTCACCTTCTCTGACATATAAACATTTCCTCATGAAGGAGAACAGCAAGTGCATTCACATAAATATGTCAAATGTCATGTTTCATTTATACCTGTTGAATGAGGTTTGGTGTTACATCAGAATTTCAGTGGGTGCATTTTCAAAACACACAAATGCAATGATGTTTAGATTGTTAAGCACAGTCGTCTTCTTTTCACATTATTGACAGCACCGTGGACAGTGACTGACTCCCAGATGTTGGTCCTTTGGGAGTGATGATGAGCTATGGACAAGACTGTAGAAAATACAAGAGGGACTCTGGGAATATTTGCGAGGATAAATGATTCCAGTTTCATCATCTGAACACAACCAGATAAGGTTGGATTTACAAGAACTTACACAGACCCCATGGAACCATATAATTAAGATATTTTAGTATGAAATACAGAAAGACAGAAGTTTAAATATTTAATTTCTAAATGGGCATGACTTTCTGAGGCCTAAAGAATCTCATATGTATATATGTAATATATACATACATAGGTATGTACGATGTTCATTTAATACCATTAGTCACTGGAGAAATTTGGATTACACCCTCAGTTCCTAACTAAGATTTATTTAATAGTGTGTAAGTTGATACCACAAACTTTTAATAATAAAAATGCTGACATTTGCCAAAATAATGAGTGGGTATGTCATATATTTTTGTTATGTGTTTATATAATCAATTCATGACATATTAGAGAAAATTCATCCAATTAATAATACATGCATCCTCAGATTCACCAATTTTACTCCTGGTATGTGCCCATAAGTACTCATACATATCTATGCTAATAGAATATGCAAAATTACTATAGCTGTCTCATATAAGGGCTATTTCCAGTGCCCCCATAAGGCTAATACTCACCAAATAGGTTGCTCATGTAACAAGCAGAGGATGGAAATCAATAGGATTTCAGTTTGTACCTTTAAGCTAATGATTACAAGGACATGACTTGGGAAATAGAGTTATTTCATTAATGTGTTTTAAAATAGAGAAACATGCCAGGGAAGATGACGATGACTAAGTCAATAAAATTGTTTCGGGAGCCAGATTGTGGTGGCAAACAACTTTATTCACAATACTTAGGAGGCAGTAGCAGGTATTTCTCTGTGAGTACCAGGCCAGCCTGGTCTGAAGATGTACTTCCAGAAGAATCTGTGCTACAAAGAGAGATCCTGTCTCTACACTAAATAAATGTATTTATTTACTTTAAAATGATAACTTTAAAATCATTGTTAAAATTTAAGTAAACACAGTGATCTGAATTCTGTCCCATAAATCTAGAAAAAATCCAGCACAGTGGAAGAGGCATCTTATTCCAGAGCCAAGAAGGTAAAAACAAAATGATCTTTGGGTTTCCCTGACTCACAAGGGAGAGTATAGTATATCTGCAAGAACGAGATTCGGGGAAAGACCTTGTCTCAATGGCTAAGATGGAGTAGAACTGAGGCAGAAACATGGACAAGATTGGGAGAGGCAAGGGAGGGGGACCCTCTACAGATGGAGCCAGTACAATACCTATTTTTATAGTTGGTGTTATGTGGGGGAACATTCTAGTGAGCACTGGAGGAATGGGTGAATATACATACATACATACATACATACATACATATATATATATATATATATATATATATATATATATATCACTGGGAAGTGTTTTCCTGAGAGTATACCTTCTGTCAGTGTTATACTAGCTCAGCAACTACAAATTTCCCTGTATAATTTTATGTGAGGGGCAGTTCAATCAAAAAGTAGAAACAAGAAATAGCATTTTAACAAAGAAGACAATATGTAAACAGGGGAAATTTAATTCACTGTGGTGCATGAAGAATGTAGGGACAGCAGCTAAAAAAGTAGTCCTGAAACATCAGCCCAGAATCAACTTCAGACTCAGAGCACCAGTAGCACAGACTGACAGCAACAATTAATAAATGATACCTCATGAAACTGAGAAGCATCTGCAAAGAAAAATACATCTTCAACAAGATAATACAGTTTCCTATAGAATGGGAAAGATCTTCACCAACCCCACATCTGATAGAGTGCTAATCTCCAAATTATACAAAGAACTGAAGAAACTAGGCATCAAAACACCAAATAATCTAATTTTTAAAAATGGGTAGAGATATAAACAGAACAGTCTCACCAGAATAATCTCAGAAAGGCTGAGAGCTAAAACACTGATGACAGCTTATGCTGGAGAAGATGAAAAGAAAGTGTAACAGTCCTCCATTGCTGGCAAGAATGCAAACTCTTACAACTGGTATGGAAATCAGTGTGGAGATTTCCCAGAAAGCTAGAGATCAACCTACCTCTAGATACTGCATTACCACTTTTGGGCATGTTCCCAAAGGCGGCATATCCACATAAAAAGGACAACTACTCAACTATGTTCATAGCAACATTATTCATAATTGCCATACCCTGCAAACAACCTAGATGTTTGTCAATCGAATAAAGTATAAGGAAAGTGTGGTACATTTACACTGTGGACTACTTATCAATGTTAAGAAACAAAATTATCCAAAATTGGCAGGCAAGTGAGCAAAACTAGAAAAAATCATTTGTTTCCCCCCTCACTCATGAGAAGATACCAGACAAAAAGCAAATGATACACAGGCTACAATCCACAATCCCAGAGAAACTACAACCCTAATCTAGAAACAGATGGAAAGAGATGCATAAATCCACACCTAATTATTGTGCACAAATTCTGACTCCAAAAATCACCAAGAGAACTGATCTGATGCAAAAGCAAAGAGTTTTAATTAATTAATAAGTTAACTATATTAATTTCTGTCCTCTGTCCATCTGACACATTGGGTGGATTGAGAAGCAGCCAGAGGGATGATAGGGCAGGGGATTTTTTGGGGTAGACCAAGGGGAGTGTCTGGGGTCTGCAACAGTCTGAGGATTTGTGTGACTCCAGGCTTGGGCAACTTGTCCTGTATTGATTGGCCAACTACCCCTGCAGAAATGGTTGCCATGTTTACAGGCCTCCCATGGAGTCTGCTATGCTCTGTACTTCACATACTATAAAGCACATTCAGACCCACCCAGCTAACTTGCCTCAGGGCTTCCTAGTGACTGGGGCAAGGTTCAGCAAGGTCAGGCAATGTCAGAAGCTGGACAAAAGCTCAGTACATGCTGGTTAATCAGAGGCCTACACCTTGGTGGGTCTTCTGCAGCCTCTCATGGCTGGGTGAGGCTCTGGTCACTTCAATATCATTGGGTCAAGCACCTGAGTACAATTGAATTGAGGGAAGAGAAATAATATGAACAAAGGAGTCAAGACTGAGAAGGGGAAACTCACAGAATCAGCTGATACAAGATAGTGAGTGATCACTGACTCTGGTCTGACAAAGGGGAATCTGCTTAAGACCCAACTACACTCCCTTAACAAAGGTGGCAATGGTGTGGATGGGACACATATGAGGTTACTGGCTGTGGTTCCCAGATCCAATCTAATACACAAACAGACTTAGTGGAGCCCATTCTATGGAGAGATCAGTTGTTCAGACGAGACACAGGTGTGTGGATGGTATGGAGGTGCCATTTTCATGCCTCAGTGAGATGAATTAGCAGGCTTACTAGGGGAGGTGTTACCCTCTGAGGAGCAGATGTGAATTGTGAGAGAGACGGGGGGAGGTAATGGCATTGGAATGTAAAAGATAAATAAAAAAAAATGTAAAAAGGCCATGCAGAGGTGCCACATGCCTTTAATCCCAGCACATGGAAGGGAGAGACTGGCAGAACTCTTGACTTTGAATCAAGCCTGGTATCCAAGTTCCACAAAGAAACCCCCTCTTTAAAAAAAATACATATTTTTTAAAAAATTATCACTGGATGATATATCATAGTCTATTTAAATTGGAATTCAGTAGAGAAAAGGGAAATAGGAAAACTTAAGCAAGGCTGAGATTTTCAGCTGTGTTAGGAAACACACATACACACAAGAACATACATGGAAACATAAGATTACAAATGCAAACATATATATACATATATATATACATGTATACATATATGCATAAATGCATATAAGATTATACACACACAGACAGACACAAACATATAAGATAGTACAAACACACACACACACACACACATATATGTATCTTCCAAGCAATGAGGAAGATGGAAGAACAAAGATGATGATGAGTATGAAGACATTTTAGTCTAAAACATTAGTAAAATAAAGGGAAAATGAAAACATAATTTACTCAGTCAGTTAAGTAGGAAACAACCAGATTATTTTTGGCTCTTCTCAGATGACAACATAACAAATGCCTAGCTGTAAAGGCCAGGAGAAAAGAAAGTACAATAATGAGGTAAATGGGGACACTGACACCATCACTATGATCAGTCTCATCCAGATATGGGTGGACATGTTGGAGATCTATGTCACTGGAGGGAGACTGTCTGGGATACTTTGTTACTGAACAGTTCTATGTATCTCTTCCACTGACACCTCCACCCTAGCTGGTCCTCCAGTTTCCATTGGCTCCTTGGATCAAAATTCTCTGCATCACTGGTCCTCCTGGCCCCATCAGCTCTCTGCATCCATTTCTTCTTCATGGCTCGTCCTCCTGGCTCCATCTGCTACCAGTATGCATCTACTCTGCATGGCTGGGCCTCCTCTCTCCAGCAACTCCAAGGAACCTGTACATGAGGTCAAGGAAAGACCTTCTGACTCCATCATCATCTGGTTCATGACCTTTATACACAGAACAGTACCCATGATGCCCTTCCTTCATTCCACCACTCCTGCCTTCCTACTCCCCTCTTCCTCCCTTTCCCACTTTCTGTAGCATGAAAAATAAAAGGACCAGAGACTGATATTGGGGTTACAATTCAAATGAAGATCAGAAAAGCAAAGCAGCTGAACACTACTTCTTTTCTACCTCAGAATGGAAGGCTATTCTGGCTCACACCAACCCTAAGACTATTTATAACTTATCCACAGTGTGGCTAGAGAATATGGAGACTTCAGGGTCTTCCTATCCTCATTGTGGCTAGAGAATAAGTCCATGATAGTCTACTAAAGACCCTACTTCTATCCTTTATACCACTCTAGTGCTGGGTTTAAAGGCATATGATTCCTGGTGCTGAGATTGTCTTTGTGTCAATTGTTCCTCTTTAGAACTGGATCAAGCTTGTATAGATCTTGGTAGCCTTGGATTCACAGAAATCCATCTATCTCTTAATCTTGACTCCTGGGATTGAAGATCTGTGCCTGACTTCTATGGCTTGTGACTTAGCTTTCTGAATACTCTGGCAAACTTTAATGAATCTAAATAAAGTATCAGCCCATCTTATTTTATTCTCTTATTGTGTGACCGTGTCAGAGATTATATAATGAGTTTTAGATATTACTGTCACTGCCCACTGTCATACTTCTCCCTCTCTTGCTGAAACCACCATTCCTTTCCACTTTCATGTCTTCTGTAATATAATAATGTTGAGTCTAATTGTAGTTTCTTGCCTAAGTGTCCAGTATGACATTTCCTGAGAAAAGAGCATTTATGTCAGGAACTGCACCACTAAAGAAAATGCTAACCATTTCTGAACAATCACTAAGTGACTACTGTCCCTCAGGTTGGATCCCATATCATCCATGAGGAACATTGACAAGAAAAGTTCTGTGCAGGTCTTGTACAGGTCACATTTGCTCTGTCATTTCTAAAAATGTTTGCTGTTGCTGTTACCCTTGTCTACAGTCTCAGCTCTTACACACGTCCTAACCTTCTTCTAAAATGGTTTCTGAATCTCAATGGTTTGTGATACCAAATCATTCAAGGTCCAATTCTCTCCCACCACTAAATTTTGGCATTTTTGTGAGTAATTGGCTTGTACATCAATCACCACTCACTGGTTTCCTCTTGTACTATCCATATACTGTGATCCAAATGAATTTCGCTTCTTCTCCAGCTGCTTCGATTATGGGATTTGTGACAACAGTGAGAAAAATAAGTATCACACTTACTTTCCTTTAAAATGTGCAGAACCAAAGTCAAGTTGTCAAAGGTGGGCCTGGAAGGTAGAAATAAATCCTGTTGAATCATGGAATACATGACTGCTTCTTCTTGCCAGTATTTGAGGACACTGCCATCCATACTTTCCAGTGTTCAGAAGAGTGATTTTATGAAAAACTGATGTATTTATCCTAAAAGTCACTTTAGAACAAACACACAGTGATTGAATTGAATAGAAGCGCTGTTTTGTCTATATACCTTATGTAGCACTTAACACTTCCTGGTCTCAGATGTCTAGGTACAACTACTAGAAAATGGTTTTTGACTTGAGAAGAAAATGTTAATTTTTTAAAAAATATATAGTTCTTATAAAGAATTACTTAATAACATGAGATAATTAGATAATCTATGAATCAGATTCCTTCCTTACTTTCCTTCTTTCCATTTTTTTCCTTGAAAATTTCTAACTTTCTTTATGAGACAGAACTTCAGAATTGTGAAGTGGTTGAGGACAGTAAGCTGTGAACTCAGTCTCAACACTGTAGAAGTTTACACAAAATTAAGAAGTGGGTAAATTTGACTTTAATGCCTCTGATTTTCTCTACTTCACTAATACATGTCTCACTAACATCCATATACCTCATTCTATGTTCAGATAATATATACTATTATTATAGCATAGCATGTATCCTTGTACCCCACATAGAGTTTGCCTCCTGTAGCTGACTGCTGGTGGCTACATCATATCAAATACAAACCTGAGTTCTCCAACCCCATTCTCTAAACATTTACATTTTGTAAATTTTGTGGTTGTGGAAAGTATGACTTAGGAAGTTTGGTTTTTAATGTTTTCACTGCAGTGTTATGAAAAATTTTCTGCTGGCATAGTCATAGATATCTGTAATCCCACATAAATCAAGAGGGGGAAATAAACACATCAGAATTTTGAGGCAAATCTGGGTTTCATGATGAGACTAGAAGTCACCTAAAACAAATAAAAATCTTTCTACAGACAAGAACACCACAGGTATTTCTAATAATTTACCATTTTTCTGACAAATTTTCTAATAAATATAGATTCTTACAAATATTAGGTAAGTACTTCTCCTACTGAGTCACATAAACCTCTATGTCTTTTATCCTACACGATGCTAAATATACAGTATGATATAGGCTGAGAAGATCACAGTGAATGTCCTATTTACAAAATATGATACATATAAGATTCCAAAGAAATATATTAGAAACATAATTTGGCAAAGCTAAAGTACCATCAGGGAAAACATCAACTTATAATGCAAGTCCCAAAAATTACATTTCTAAAATGATACCTATATATTCAGGTATGTAGTGTATTAGCATATTTTAACTGATAAAGAATCCAGAAGCTTCAAATTACCATAGAAGACACTCTTGATAATCATTACTTTTTATGAAAATAAATTATGTATAGGAGCTTCACATAAAACATAAATTCAAGAATGAACTATGCAATCTGTCTTAATGACCACTTGAGATATAGGTACATAGCCTAAGTAAGAATCTTTCCAGAATAATCTATTTTATGTGTACTGATCTGTGGGCCCATAATGCCAGCTTCTAGAGAAAGTCACATTCAATTGCCAATCATCCTACAAATCTTATGTAAAGAATTAAATAAAACAAACATCATACTTGTAGCATAAAAGTGATTGGTTCATGAGTTGAATGCTTATTATCCTACAAATTGGGTTAGTATTATTACATATGCAGTACAAATTTGGAAAAGTAGATTATCAGAACATTACTTGAACTAATGTAAAGTTGAGAGTGCACCAGGTTGCAGAGAAAAATGAGCATGAACAGATCTGATGGAGACACAGTCTGAAGTTAATCATGTGTCTCACATCCATTGCTCAGTCCACAGGACATCTGCTTTCTGCTCACAGTCTCTCACAAGGAATGCTATAATGTTTTTGTCTACACAGAAGTTCAGAACTGTGAAACAATGAGTACAGAAGACAAAAATGTATGAAGATATTGGTCTTGCAGACACTAAAGACTGACTATAGTAAATTATATGATGTATTATGTTCTGTTATAACACCTACTCACCCAGATGTTATGCCATACTTACATAGGAAGACACAGCTGCACAGAGCATAACTAAACCTGCTGAACTTGTAGTAACTAATTCTGAGAGTGAGCTCTATTGCTTAGCAATCGTGAAAGTATCGTTCTTCACTTATGCCTATTAGTTAATTTGTAATTAATTTGTGCCTACTAATTAATATTGTTTGAAGATCTACAAATACCACATAGTTAATTACAAGCTGTGTCAACTGCTATTATCAACAACTAACACTTTTGCTTTCTCCATTACCTGGTCTCCTTGGTACTGGATATGCAATCAGTCAATCTAACCTACACATGCATAAAAATTCAAACAAGCAAGAGTTTAGAGTTGGACCACAAGTACCTTGACAATTATCTTCTCATTAGAAGAAATCATACATTCATTAAGTACTGTTATTCCTTTAGTAATTTATTAATTTACTAATACTAATTGAATGATCTTCAATGATACAAATTGTTTTGGAAGAAGAAATACACCTTAAACAGATTAAGTTATGGAATCTTAATTGTTATATCATTTCCCAATAATAGAATAATTTCAATTCAAATGAAAGGAAAATAAAATGTAAACAGTTTTATATGCATAATGCAAGCCAGTCAAATAGAACAATTTGTAAGTACGATGAATAGGAAGACAACTGGTCTAATATGTGACGACTGTAGATTTAGAAAGCTCTTCCTAATATATAAATATAAAATGAAAATAGAATTTACTAAAGTTTTCATAGACTATATGACTAATTTAAAAGAAAACAATTAAGATGTCATCTGAGGGTATAATTACTAAGTATAAATAACCTAACTATATATTTACTGTAAGATTTCATGTAGAGAAATGATGTATTGCTGAATATTTGCACAGAAAATCAAAACTGGTCCAGAAGATTGTATATCTGGGTAATGGGAATAAATTTTGCTTCGCTATCAGGGACATTTGTAGTAAGGATGGACATAAGAATAAAATGTTTACCAGGAAGGTTGTCATCTTGAAAAGGTTTCCCTGTGGTACTCAAGGTAAGGAGGGGCCACCAGTCATGTTCAAATCCTTTCTAACATTGTGTTTCTATAATGCAATAAAAGGAATCTTTATTAAATTTGAAATCCCATCATGTTCTAAGATGTACTATTATACTTTGTTGACATAAAATATGTAAACATTGTCTTATTCATTTTTACAGTATATATAATCTCTAAATGATTCCTAATATCAAATTATTTCTAAGAACTTGCATTTTGTACTCTTTGTTCTCAATTCATACACATCCCTCTTTTATGTTAAATATTCCATACAGTCTGTTTTAGTCAGGAAATGTTGTTAGTCAAAGGGTTTCTAGCATCAGGTGTCATTACAAATACAAGAGGCTGAAACAAAAAACAGAAAATTACATTCACAATCTAGAATTGTAATTCTAGTAGAATGCAATATTAGATCAATTTTTCTCTACTTATTCAAAAGAGCTATGATCTTTCACCTCAAAATTCAGCCATGAATATAGCAAATGTCATAAATTAAAACATATTGCAGATTATGTTTCCTTTGCCATACTTGTGATTAAGCTGATGGCTTTGTCCATATTGCCTTATCACATTTCTCACTTTGTGCATTATTGAAGAAAGATATTACTGACAAGTCAAAAATATAGCCACCTCACCTTGAAATCAAATAAATTTCTATGATCTCACATCTAGACTCAGGGTTTGTACTCAAGAGGTCTTGACTTTATGTATCACATTCTTCTGTGTTTTATCGAAGCTTTTCCTAATTGCTAAAACAGAAATGTAGAACTAAGTTCATCTGGGCTCTGTGAATGAACACAGTGTGCCATAAATACATACTATACCATTGATATCCTTAACACAGATGTAACATACATAACACAGGTTAACATACATACACAGATACACACCACCATACATTCAGTCACATATATACAATACAAAACACACACACACACACACACACACACACACACACACACACACACACACACAGGCTCCCACTGAGGTGGGTCTGTGGGATTTACTCATCGCAAATCCGTGATTGTCACCCTGCTGTTTTGGATGGTGACATGACGGCAGTCCTGCAATTGGAAAAAGGGAAATATTGTTAGGGAATGGAAATCAGTTTTGAAACAACTTGTACATTTTATTTATACCAAAAGAGGGCCTTGTGCGACATAGGCTAGCACACATAGCCTAGCTAAGCCAGAAGGATCCTGACATTATTCTACTGCTTCGAGGTTCCCAGTGCTGGATTATAGGCAAACATAAGCACAACTGTTTTCATCAGTGCTGGGAAATGATTTCAGATACTAATGCTTAAAATTGGAACACTATCACAACTGAGCCACATCCCGAGCAGTAAGTTTTGATTGAAGAATTTCATTGCAGCCAGATAGTTCTCAGCCAAGTGGTGAAATCTTGATGTCATTAGAAGTAATGTCAAAAGTTCTGGTCCCCAACACTCCCCCCTAGTTCTCCTCATGCCTCATGTTTAGAGTCAATCATCTCTGTGTATCTCAGGATCTTTTCCATCTATTTTCCAGAGTCACATAGCAAATAGTTTTTTTGTTGTTGTTGTTTTTGTTATTGTGTTTGTTGTTAGAGATGTGTAAGTGCAGTGCACCATTGGAGTCATAATGTACATCAGATGGCAAAGGTGACCCAATAGACCTTGAGGGGAGTCATTACATTAATCAGATTGTAAGGGTGACATTACTGACATTTCAGGGATGGTCACTCTGGGTCTACAACATGATAGGTAATCATCAGTCTAAAAGTCGTATTATGTAACATCAATTAGCCTCAAATTGATGATCTACTGCAACTGCCCAAGAGCTTATGTTATGGGTGTTTTTCACCATGGAAGGGGTTATTACAATTGGCAACTTGGGAACTCCCGTTCTAGATAATTCGTTTTTAAAATGAGCAATATCTTTTAATATCTCAGAAACAACATTACTGTACTCCAAAATGGAGCTAGGTAATTTTGAACAGTTCTGGTAGAAAGTTTCTGGCTACAAAAAACTGATCACCCTGGTATGAACCATGACTTACAAGGTGGGGCCTTGAGAATAGTGCTGGGTTTAACAACACCTACTATTCTTGAAGGGAAGTAGGAAGTGTTCACTGCCTTGCTCCATATCTAGGGCATCTGCAAACGTCTTTTACCACACAGGCACTAAACTCCCATGTGAAAATCCACAGAGACAACAAATTAAAATAAAAATAGGTTCTATTTTTGAAAGGATACACAATGAAAGTACAGGTATAAATATAATGAAATATAAAATTATATATCTTTTTAAAAGAAGAGCTGAAATGTATACAAGTGTTATTTTCCCTTTAGGATCAGAGTGTGATCCAAATTCTATACAAATGCATATACATATTAATTATGATACATATAATCACACACAGAATGTTCTACCTCTTAGACTTAGCATTCTGATTCCAGGATTTCAAGCTTCCTTGAATCTCTGTGGTTGTATCCCTGGCTCTTATAAATTTTGTGGGACAGGGTTTGGATATTCTCACAATGTTATTATGTTTCTTCTCCTGTATACAGATACCTACACAGAAAAGAGCTGAGTCCTGATTATGGGGATGGAAGCCCCTCCTGGGGCAGCTTGATATTTCTTTTAATCCAAAAGTTGTCAGTGTGAAAATTCCTGTTCTGAAAAGAGAAAGGCAGACTCACAGTCAAACAGAAATCCCCACAACACTCATTCGTCTCTCTCTCCTCTCCCTCATTCCATCTTCTTCTCTCCCCTTCCCCCTTTCTTTCCTCCCTCTCTCTCCTCTCCTCTATGTCCTCTCTTCTTTCTCTTTCATACCTACACTTATTCCCCTGCTCTCCTGCTCTCTCTGCTCTGACCTGCACAATTCTTCCTCCCGCACAGATGATGTATATGTCTTCCTTCTATTCCTAGTAAACACTATCATTGAAGTTCTGTTAGACTATGTCTTCTCTGTCATAGTCCTAATTGTCCTCCCTCCCTTTTCTTCCTCTCTTTTCTCTCCTTCTCATTCCTCTCCTTACGTGTATCTCTCTCTATGGTTTTCTCTCTCTTGATCCCTTTCTTGTAGTTTGACTTAATAATAAAATTCTCAACAGTAGAATTGAGCACAAAGAAGAATCAATCCAGTTCAGGCCAATCACTGTGAGGAATAAATGGGGTAGCACTCAAACCTATGACCACTAATTCCTGTGGGACATTATCCAGGGTACAAAATTCTTTCAAAGAAACAGGATGATTCATTGCTTTCCCAACACTAGCTCTGCTGAGGAATTCAGACTAAGGTGACATTGAGAATGACACTTTAGGCAGTTTCTTGTGTGGAATATCTTCAACCTCTGACACTTGAGATCACTTCTTTGTGCTTTGTCTTAGAAAACGAGCAGTGGTGTCAGCACATCTGTTAAGAGCAGCTGGTGCTAGAATGTTCACCTTAAAGGGGGCTTCTATAGCACTCAGTTAAGACTTTCTGGATATTACTTAGTTTTTACAGTGTTCTGAGCCATAGAGGATTTTGCTCTTGTACCGTCTAGGCTTAAATTATATATACTCACTGTTTATATTTGGGTGCGCACACCACTGCAATTGATTCTGGCAGCATCTTCTGGTAGCAAAAATGTGTGTGTACATCCACACTCGACAAAAAGGCAGTCTGGGTTGGATGGGTCTATGGAGACAAAAGAATTCAAGAAATCACAGTAAGCCCAATGACATACCCAACACAGCAGGTCCCAAGAATTTTCAACCACTGCCTCCCACAATGACTCGCCAAATCATGCTGGGACACATCTGTGGTCTGCTAGGTGGAGAAGGAAGAGGAAATGACCTCACTTATCAACCTAATCTATAAGGTCATTAGAAGCTGAGCTTTAAAAAATTACTTGAGGCTGTTCCCTCACTGAGGACTAGACTTTTATTCATCCATATTTACTTATACCTCATGTCTAAACAATAACCATTCCAAGTTTGTCCTTTAGCTTCTAACCTACATCTGCTTCCCTCCTGCCAACAATAGAATCTATTCCATCTTAACCAAGAGTTCCCAAACTATTTAGAACTTCAGTTCAACAGACTCTGTGAGTCTTCAGTTCTCTGCCGTTAAGAGCTGTGGGATATCTTCCTATGTGAAGAGAAGCCACATCTGGTTGTATTTTGTGTTACTCTACCTAGTACTGTTGCATTAACTTATGCCTCTTCCCTCCCTTCCTTCATAGCCTGCCAGGTTTAAGCACACCTCAGGCAACTGCATGCCACAAAGGTGATGAACATTGCAGATGTTAAGGCAAGCCAGTCAGATATAAAAACCAAATATCTAACCTCTACATTTCAAGACACAAGCAGTACTGAAATGCTGATATCATGGAGGAAGGCACACTTAGTAGATGAATACTAATGAAATGAGAAAGAGATGGTTAGAACAAGAAGGAGATCAGTCTCAGAAGAGAGAAGTTGCAAAGCTTGACAAGGCCCTTGGAAGGTTCCTGTTTCCTTCTCTAAGAGTATTATTCACATGGATGTTTCATCAAGAAGTCATTAATTACACTGCAAATGTATGCATACTTACAAATTAGCTATATTTTAAAATAGAAAACATTTGGAAAAAGAAAGGGAGTAAAAACTGGTAAAACCAACAAAACAAGCCATTGCCCCATTCATGTACATTTGAAGATTCTGTTAAGCTAGTTCTGCACAGAGTGGCCTCATGACTCTCCCTTCCTATGGGATCTACAGCTTAGATGAAGACTCAACACGACAGTCCTGTAAGACTCCCAGATAGCCGTAAACTCAACCCATTTTTTTCAAGCCTCTTTCTTTCTGGTTATTACTTTTTGGTGCCAAAGTCATCATCCAGAAGTCTTACCTCCCTGAATGACAGGATGCCAGTATTCTGCCTGTATGCTGTATTTCTATGGATTAGTTAAACCTTTTAGTCTCTGGCACCATGGCCTGCTTAAATTTCAGAAGCCAAACTCATCAATGAACCCCAGCTCCAGCATGAGAACTGAATCCCCTTGCTGATGGAGATTGTCCCTAGGTCACATCCTGAATTCTCTCTCTTACTGTCCCTGGTCTGTGGCTTCTGGGAAACCCATGACCAGTTCTCCTGCAGCCTTTTGTTATGGAATAACCCACTGTGCTCAAGCAGTCCCCATTAGGTCTTATTATCTGTCAGAAAGTCACTTCTCCTGCTGTCACACCCACCATTTACCAGGTATTCTGAATCTCAGCAAACAAAAGCCTCCAGGGGATTATCTCCTGCCTTCACCTGGCTTCACAGAACCTACTTCCATCTGCCATGGTGTATTATTGTAAGGCAAATAAGCAAATTTGGATGCAACTTTGCATGAAGAAGCTCTTTGGGTGTACAAAACCAAGTACTTCTTCATAAAGGCAAAAAGATATCAACAGAGGAACTCTCTTGACTGAGTGAAATACTTCCATACAGCATTTAGGGTGATGGTGTCTACACCATGTTTTCTTACCTCCTAGGGAGTCTACAATGCACAACACATTAACCAAGAAGTGGAACAATGAAGAACTACACTGAGGAAGAGGTAAATTAGTAAAGCTGAAATGCACCAAGGAATGTGCCTTTTGACTAAACACTAGAACACCAGTGACTGTGGGTGCTCACAGATGGATGAAATTCGTCTTGATTGTGCAGACACAGATCTGGGCCTCACCACCTGTGAAATCAATTTGCTTACATGAATCCAACCTAACGTCAGAAGGCCCAGTTCCTCTTGCATGAAATATATTTCCTCCTCGTTCTCGCATAACAATAATTAGGGCCTGCTGTCTGCACAGGAATAATTATGTGGGTCACATGGTATTCTTCTTTGACCTGCCACAAGAAAACAACTTGTTACAATTCCTGTCAATCCAACTTTCCATAAATAAATGAAGCCCTCACCCCAGTGAATGACCCTCATCCTTTACCCTCACCCCAGTGTTTCCCCACCTTGACTGCTCCAGTGCTTTCTGGGGGAAACAGAAAAATGTAGGGGGTGATGAGATGAACATGAGATGTCTCCAATAGCATATCCTAGGTTAGGGTTTTGTTTGCAGCAGGCATTAGGTCTGCTCACAGGTCTTGAAGTGTTTAGTTTCTATTCTAAGCCTTAGCACAAAGTAGGTAATCACCAGGACACAGAAACTCATCAAATTCAAGTTAGCTAATGTCATTTCACACATGGTTCCTTCTGTTGAGGGATATGTATGGATACAGCCCCCTAGATATATTCTCTGGGAGTCAAGGGCAGCCAAGGGGAATAAGATACAGCCTCAGATCAAGAAGGGGTTTTCCTATATTTACCATGGTACCACATAATACACCGCATGTCTCTATGCCTTTCCTGGTGTTCTTCCGTGCACAGCGCAGAAACTGATCACAAAGGTCCTTTGGAAGGACTACAGGGCGGAGGCCTTTGGAGTTCTGACCTGCAAAGGAAAAAAGAGAGAAGTCTGAGGTTACAGGACCTGGTGTCCATGAGCGGAGCTCAGCCTGGTGGCCTGGAGGAAAAATCTCAAAGATATTGGATATCACTTCAGGAGCCCCCTGCCTATAATACAACCACAATCCAGGTGAGAACTTTCTTCTCAAAGCTCTTTCCCTCAAATTAGCTGAGGCCACATACTCTATCCTGGTTATTTCTATAGTCCAAAAGGAACAGAATAGCTTACTTCTGCTCCGATGTTATGTTATGCAGATGTGTGGATTGCTGAGTGCACAGGCTTTAGGCTCTCTAAGACTGACTCTCTAAGATCATCTTTAAATATGCTGATTGTTGAATACACAGGGCCACAGCTGGGGCACTCTGACTCTCACCAATGTGTAATTAAGAAGGGAATTGCAATTTTGCTTGAGGTTGTCATTCAAGGAGAGATTTGACTCATGCCAGTGCAGACAAGAATCAACCAATACTTTAGAAATATGTAAAATTCCAGCCCAGTAGTTGCATATTTGGATTTTAAGCATTTCCTAGGTGAGGGGCCAGGATTTCAAAGTTAAGGCCTATTTAGGCTGTAAAGCCAGATGATACAAATAAAAAATAAAAGTAATAATGTATTTAGATGGCATATTTGAGAACTTTTTCTTCAATATTCGTGATTTCTCCTTTGAAATCCTTCATATATGAACCATGTGTTTGTACATGTCTATGATATGTGTGCATTTTTCAGAATGTGTATGTTCATGTGTGGGCAAGGATGCGCAGGTGTGACAGCGCATCTGCAGATGTGAGCAGACTGCCTGGAGTGCAGGCCTTCCCCGGCACTGTTAGTCTAAAAGAATCTCTCTGTGCTCTGTGTCTTCCCTGCTATCTGTGCTGTGAAAAAACATGTCTTCTCTGTCTCCCTGTCTCATGTAACCTGAAGAGATCTTAGAATAGGGAGGTGGCCACCCACAGCCAATTGTCAGGTGATTTCTGGAGATTCTACCCTAGGTTTGGGGCTGTCACAGCTAGCACTTCAGTCAGTGTCATTATCTCCCCTGACCTACTAGGAGAATCCTACAGAGGTCTACCTGATGTTGAAAATTCAATCACATACAACCAAAATAGTCTTTTCGGAATTACCAATGCACAGCAAAGTCCTCACGATGAGCAATAATTCAGGAGTATTTTAATGTGCTTCCTCTATTCTCTCCAGAGCTCTGAAAAGATGAGGATCTGAATATCATGAGTTTTGAAGAAACTGAACTGGCTTAAACTAAGTTAAAGGCTTCTTTTATGGGAAGTCAGATGGCAGGAAGGAAAGAGAAAATACTAGTCACTCGAGGTTCTATTACCACAGCAAAGGGGATCCAGGAAAGACAAAGACTGGGGAAATTGCATGGGGGATGAAGCTTTCTCTGTGCTGCTTAGTGCTCCCAACTTCAGACACCTCTTCAAAAAACAGCAGTACTAGACTGGTGAGGTGCACTCTCAAATGTGTCTGGCCGACCCTGATGCAATAGGCTCTATTTAAACATAAGTCTTTAAAATCATGAGGTCTAGAGAACTACAAGACTGCTGCCAACTAACAATTTGAGCTTCTATGGAAAGGCTCCCTTTCCGGAAGAGTGAGAGTGAGATCAACAACTAACTTATCCATGGAGACCTCAACTAGTGCCTGTTGGAAAGAGGAGCAAACACCCATACATAAACACTGAGTCGAAGTAGAACTCAGATGCAGATGGAGAGGACAACACCAGGAGGCAGAAACACATAGACAGCTTATAAGAACAAGGAGGAGCTAATGGGCCACCAGACTGATAGCTGGGAAGGCAGCATGGAAATGACTCAGGCCCCCCTGAATATGAATCTCAGCCAGAAGGACTGAGCAGTCTAAGGGACCTCAGGCAGTGAAACCAGGATGTATCCCTGGTGCACAAAAGGACTTTGGAACACATCCCCCATGGAGGGATAACTGCCTTAATCTAGAGACAGGAGCGAAGCCCTAGTCCCTACTTCACATGAACCCAACTGGATGGCATTCCCCTACACATGGAATTTGGGTGGGGGATGGGAGGGGAGGGTGGTTAGGGTGCATATGAGAGGGCAGAGAGGGTAAAGAGAGTGAATAAGGGAGGGAGGGGAGAGAGGGAGGGAGAAAGAACTGGGATCGACATGTAAAATAATAAATTAAATTAAAAATAAAATAAAATAAAAACATGAACCTCTGGTGACTTACCTGGGCTTTCCACCACCTTCGCCTCTCCACCCTGTGTGTCTGATGACGGGCCCCTTTTCATATCTTTGATGGATTCTTGTGGACTGCTTGGCACTGATGTTGTAATAACAGTGCATTCTTCAGAAGACACTTTAGCACTTTTAAGTGCCAAGTCCTCTCTGCTCCTGTCTTCCTCAACTCCATCCACCAGCCTGTCTAGAAGATCACTCCATTTGGCAAAGTCTGCGGAGTGTTTGATGGTATCTCTTACTTCATTCCAAAAGGTCTTATTTTCTGCCTCTTCTTCTTCTCTTTTTTCTCTAGAAAGAAAAATGGGATTAGTCTAATATTTCAAAAGTCAGAGAAAAGACCTGCCAACAAAGAGATGAACAAAGGAAGTTGTGTTGTGGTATGACAAATCACCACAGCATCTATGCCCAAAAACAACCAACACCCCTTTACTCAGATACTGTAAGGCTTTCTTAAGGGACAGTTTGGTCTCAATGTTCTCAAAACCATAATACACTTGGGGTGTATGCATCTGTGACTATGAATATGCATGGGTATATGGGTGTAAATAGGTGCATGTGTGCGTGCATGTGTGTGTTGTCTTCTATAGATATGAGTGCATATGTTTGCAAGAATGTGTAGATCCTGTTCCTTGGATCACAACCTCCGCTGACAGTAAAACAGAGTCCCAGGTCACAGGCTGATTAAGTGATACAAAAACATCCTGTCTTCATGCTCACACACTGACCTTATCTGCCAGGTATTCTGAGTACTCCTAGCTATATTGCTGCAGGAGTTGTCTCTTCAGGGCCTCAACTATGTCAAAGACCCTATGTATTGTCTGCAAAACAAAACAGAAAGGGAGAATTAGAACTGACCTAATGTCAGCAAAGGGGAAAAGAAAACAAATGGGAAGGGACTTATGAATATTTTTTAATTTAATATTTTTCTTATTTTATATATCTAATCCAGTTCCATCTCACTCCTATCATCCTATTCCCCCACACAGACCCCTACCCATCCCACCCCCCTTCCACTCCCCAGAGAGGGCGAGGCCTTCCATGAGGAATCATCAAAGACTGTTAAATCAATTGTGATAGTGTTTAGGCTCCCCACCACCCCGTGTCTCCATGCTAAAAAGTATCATACCATGGAGAATGGGCTCTAAAAGACCCTTCCTGTACTGGGGATACTATCTATTTCCATGAGATGTCAGAATCTTATTTATGACTTGACCCCAATTTGCTGCCATCCTTTTCTTCTGTATTGTGATGCTGAGAGATGTCCTGTTTACCCAGGGACAGGATCTGTGACTTTTCTCTGAGTAGCTCCCTGTGACTCTGGAGATTTAGGACTGCCACATGGATAAAAAAGACCTACCTTGTTGATTTTGGATCGTGTTCCCTTGGAAAGGGTGTTCCAGTATTCTGGGCCATGTCTCAGCTTCTCCACGAAGAGTCTAAAGCAATAAAGCAGCATTAATATGTGAGCAGAAAAGGTCCAAATTTGTAAATGAGACCCTGAAAAATTTGGTCTCTCTAGGCATGGTTTCAGAAGATGCTGGAGAGAGAAGAGTTCCACCCTGACATGTTACATCCACATCCATCCCAGTGCCTAGAGAAAGAAAGGTCGTAATTCTTCTATCAACTAGTGCGTTCCTAAAATATCAGATGTCAAGTAGTATAGCTAATCTGATACTGTGTGTGCTTATCATCCTAGCATGCAGGAGACAGCAGGGAGGGTTAATGAGCTCACAGACTATCAAGGAAACAGACCATCCTCCTCCTGAACTTCAACAGAAAAATAGAGTGTGGTCTCATCCTTCTACTACCAGGGAGAAGGATGTGTGCTCATAGAGAAGCACAGAGTATTGTTTCTGAGCAGGGAACAACCTCTCCCTGAGAGTATTAGGTAAGAAAAGGAACACTGGGAGAACACAGAGCTGGGAGCTGTGCAATGGAACCTAGTGAGGCGGGGCACCCACAAAGACTGCTACGTGCTTCAACACTCCTGTCAGTCCAGGAACCAAGAAAGTTTCTTGAGTGCAGGGTGGGATTGAAAACTGGTTGTGACAAACTGATGTTTGTTTGGAGGGGCAAATAAGTACTCTAGTAACACACTTATTTCTCTTAAGGAGGAGGAAATAGAGGGATGTTTACTGTAATCTCAAGAGATTACCTTCACCTTGCAGAAAACCAAAGTTGGAAAACCATCCAAATCATGTTCTTCAGTTGCACAACCTGAGAATTATAAAATGTGGTATCTGTGTTCATGTCTAAGTCTGACCTTTCTTTTCCTCTGTGGAACCTGATGGAGATATGCCTACTCAGCACAAACAGCCTTCAGAAGATCAATAGATTCAGGACCACAGAGGTCTTCCCAAGAGCCTGGGCTCCTTGCATCACCTGCATTTATGTCCTCAGGTTCTCTTTCACCAAACACAGGGCTAGGCAGGACTGGTGAGACCTTTGCCATCTTTCCTTCCTCAAACACAAAGCATTCATTCACTTAGCATCGTGTAAAAATATCTGGTGACAGCTCTGCCATCTTGCATTTATTCTGCCTATCCACGTATGATCAAAAACGAGAAAGTATGCTAAGCCACTTTGACCCCAGGTAGTACATAGTTCTCTGGTTCCTATTTAGGTTCAGGAAATGCTAACTTCTTTCTTAACTAAACAATATGCTACAGGATTAAGAGAAGAGCAATCTGGGCTCTGCCATACATAGGAATAAGTCTGTGACTGAATGCCTAGCCAGAGATACAGCAGTTGACACACTCACCAATGCAGACACAACCACTTAAACTGCAAACTTTCCTCTAAAATGAAGGCCATGTGGAAACATGCTCATGAACTATCATGATTTCCCTTATTTGTGGTTCTCGTGTCTTTGAATAGCAAGGAAAAACATTTGTGTGAGCGGCCATAAATCTGACTGAAGGATGTCTTTCTCAAGTTCTATAATGTCAGCAGAGGGGAGAAACATGAAGATGAAGACAGAATTAGTAAGGGATCTGTCACAGGAAAGGAGATAGAAATGTGCAGGTTCTCACGTTAAAAATTTGTGGTATAACACAAATGCTTCCTCTTTAAGTTCTTTTGTTTGTAGATCTGCTGCCATCTCTAGGGAGGTCATCACTCATTTTGATATACATTTCCATGGGTACTTTGTAGCTGACTTCCCACATTCATTCCTATGGAAATTAAAAATCCGAACCGCTCTTTTGGCAGAAGAGATATTTCTTGGTATTTTTGCATGGTGCTCTTGTTCTAAAACAGAAAAGACAAGATAGAGGAACATCAGAAGCCACCTCCTACTGTCCTACCATTCTGTATGTCTCCGGTCTGACATTCACACATACACAGTGTGTGTGTGTGTGAGAGAGAGATAGAAATAGAGAGAGAGAGAGAGAGAGAGAGTAAGTGTGTGAAAAAGCTCTTACTAAAGAAATTATAGTAAATAAAACACCACATGCAGCAATACAGCTCAATAAATTTAGTGAACTACCCAGTTTTGGTTCTCGTTACTTTGCTACTAAAGGGGGAGGTAGGGGAATGGATATAAGGGAGGGAGAGGCACCTGGCATTAGTATGTAAAATAAGATAGATTTTAAGATAAATTACAACTAATTTAAAAAATGATTCCATTTCTTTGAATTTCTATATATGATTGCATGTCAAAGAACATTGTTTTCAAAAGGAATGAGACTTACCCCATTTGGGGCCATAGGAGTGAAAAGTCCCGGTGGGCTCTGTTAGTGTCTGAGACAGGATTTTAAAAATTTGCCTGTAAGCAAGAATAAAAGAACTTAGGAAAAAAAATCCTCTGCTTCTCCAGAAACTAATGTTAGTTTTTGTTCATTTATGCACTGCTAATTTAATGACCACTATGGGCTTTTAATCCTATTATATAGCTGATGAGTTTGTAGATATGACCTAACTTCAAATGCAAATGATTACATCCAAAATTTTTTCAAGAATTTATTCAGTAAATATCAATTTGAAATTTCAGTGACTGCTGGCTTCTGCACAACCACAGAGCAGCTCCAGGAGGCTTAGAGACCGAGGGAGACACTGAGGGAGATGAGAGAGCAGAGGATATTGAGGGAACAAAAGAACTCTGAAACATTTAAAATATCAGGTCTTATGGGCAGATGCCTTTTAAAGCATTCTCGTGAGACTGAAAAGAAGAAGACGATGCTGGCGATGACAGAGCAGATCTCCATGAACAGGCCAAGTAGAAGTGAAACAGAGCTGCAGAAGCTCACACTAATGGAGATGGAGAGTGGTCCTTTATCTGAATTGACCCTCCTCAAAAGGCCTCCATAGACTGTGCTGTAGCTCCATGCCAGATTGGTCTCTATAATCTATACTGCCTCCTGAAGCCATGTGGAAGTCAATGATCTGTGGTGTCATTGGCTGTTATGGCCCTAGGAAGCTTCCTCTGCATTGGTATCTATGATGACAGACTCATAATTAAGAATGAGAAATGATTACACGAGACTTTTATCTTCCCTCACATTAAAAAGAAACAGTGTAATCCAAAAGCCACTGAAGAGAGTCCTTAAATTGTGATAAAGATGCTGAAGTGTTACTCTACACACTTAATGGCTCAAGCAGAAAGGGTGAGTGTTGGCGGTGGAGAAGAACCAGATATCTTTAAGGGGTGGGTCAGTGAGACTTTGACCATGTTCCAGGGAATATACGGTCCCTATGCTGAGGTTAAAACTCAGGCAGTTTATATAGGGTTGGGGTGGCAAGAAGCAGGCTTACAGAAGCAGAAGCATGGTTACAGGGATTTCATTGGTCCATTCAATTAAGGCAATTTGGGTTAACCAAGGAAAGACTTGCTGTGGACTTTTTCAATTTTTCTTTGGGATGGTCAAAAAGTTTGGAGGGGAAAATATGGGAGGAGATATAAGCTAATGTGATTTGATGGTTTGCAAAAAACAATTCCAACATCATCAACAAAAATATTATCATTTTGAAAGACCCCAAGAGTTTGGAGCCCATTGGGGTAAGGTCCTTGCCCCCAATAGGCGAGACCAGACCACTGGATGCAAGCACAAGAGGCTGTTTATTGCTTACACAGGTACCTGTGGACGCTTCCAGTATTTCAGGGGACTTAGTGTGCTGAGGTTAAAACTCAGGCAGTTTATATAGGGTTGGGGTGGCAAGAAGCAGGCTTACAGAAGCAGAAGCATGGTTACAGGGATTTCATTGGTCCATTCAATTAAGGCAATTTGGGTTATCCAAGCACAGAGTTGCTTATTCAGGTTGGGCACAAAAAAAAATACAAAGAATTCAGTTGTGACTATCTCAGCACTCTGGTGGTCTCCATAGAATGCTCCCAGAACCTTCTGTTCCCAGATATCATCCTGCTGACCTTGCTTTGGTCCAAGCTGCAGACCACAGATATCTGGTTGACTTTGGATGGAGAGTAGCAACTGGTTCCCCTCCAGTATTTTTCCCATAACTTGACCTTGGCTAGTTGGCAAGAGCAGTTCAAACAGGCAATATGCATAGTGGGGGTCTTTCAATTTGAGAAATTAAAAAGAATTTTAACATGAACAAAGGTTCCTTTAAAACTGGACAGAGCTTTGCTAGTGCTGCATCAGGTACCTCAGCTCCCAAGTGCTCAGGGAACACACCAAAAAAACAGTCCTGGAACTGACACTAATTTTCAAGAGTTTGTTTTGAGAGTCACAACAGGAAACACTATTGCTTCTGTGCTCTAGACATGAAACACAGCCCCGTCTGTCCCATGAAGTAACAGGCCTAACTGTAAAAGCCAAGGTCCAAGAAGCTTGCCTTCTGGTCCATGAGTAAGACATAGCTGCCTATCCAGCCTGGGTGGCCAGACAACCCTGCTCATGGAGGTGTGGAAGATATTGCAGACATTTCCACTGATATGCCAAAATCACTGTTCCACAGTATTAACATGGTAATTCTCATGAGACAAAATTAGTGCAGGGAAGAATCATAGCCCTTACTTGACCTGTCTACATACCCAGCTCTCTCTGTGCTTCAGCTGAAACAGTCCCAGGAATAGTCTGGTTTGCTTCTTTCATACTCTTAAGACACAATACCTCAGAGAGCCCTTCCAGCCTGCTATCTCACCAAGGAAAGTAAAGACACATTTAGTGACAGGATGGAGAAATTCTCTGTCCAATACACCCCTAGGAAATGTCATATCCAAGACTACATTTATGTCATCATCCTGATGTTCACCAATTTCCCCTTAATCCCACATTGTTTGATGCTTCCCAGTTTATGGAGCTGTCCATTAAAAAAAAATTGAAACCATTAAGTTTTTTTTTTTTCCTACCTGACATCTTCAAGTCAGGAACAACAAAGAAAAGGAGTAGATATGGATGAAGGGATGAAAGAACAGGTTGTTGGTTTCTAAAAGGTGTAGGATCTGGATAAAGGGATGAGTACTCTGGTTGTTGGGTTTCTCAGTAAAGAGTCCACTTCTGGGCACGATCAAGGATGCTCAGCAGTGAGGAATGTTTGGTCAGTTATTTCCAAGGTAACCTCAAACACTATCTACTGCTGATTGGCTGAGGGAGGGTGATGTCATTAAGCTGGTGAAAGCCAATGGGTATCCCAGAAGCCATGTGTTAAAGGGATAGAGGGAACACTTGCAGGAAGATTACAGCATCCTTACATGCCTGCAATCTGGGCAGCTGAAAACATACAACCTAGACTTGACAGTTTCTGTTATTGAGATACTTAATTCAGGAACAGTGTCACAAGTTTGTTACCAGTGGTCATTAATACATTCATTAATCATTGATACAGGATTTTCTCATTTTAACTGATGTGGTGATATCTTTCTTACACAAACAAAGTCTTTCTGGGGTTCTGAGAATGGACTTTGCCACTAGTTAACAATACTGGTCTGCAGTACTGCCCAGAAAGGCAGGAAGTGATGTAGCTAGGCAGAAACAGGGTATAAGCAGGGAAAAACAGGAAATTGTTTTGTTCCTCCTGAGATGCTTAGAAGATAAGATGAGCTGTGGCTTGCTCCTTCTCTGTGATCTCTCAGCATTTGCATCTATATCTGATTCCCAAACAGACTTTATTTGTGTAAACAAGATATCACCACAAAAGGATAACATTAACATATTTCTATGCACAGATGATATACTTGGTGAGTGTCTTAATTACTGTTTTACTGTTGTAAAAGCTACCATGACCAAAACATCTGTTTTTCCAGGAAGGATGTGATTGGGTGCTTGCTTATAGTTTTAGAGTCAGTCTAAGATATTCTTTTTTTGTTTCTTTGATGTTTTAGACAGGGTTTCTTTGTAGTTCTTTGAAGCCTATCCTGGAACTTGATTTGTAGACCAGGTTGGACTGGAACTCACAAAGATCTGCCGGAATTTTTCTCTGGAGTGCTAGGATTAATGGAGTGTGCCACCAAGACCCTGCTTAATTCAGAGAATTCTTAAATTATCTTCCATGAATGTATCAACATTTCCCACTACACTCTGGCAGGGGAGTTGAGTAGCAAAGTGAAAAGCAAGAAGGAAACATGGCCTTGGTCACTTCAAAAAGTTGCTTCATTTCATATTCATCACAGGGGAGAAATCCCAGGAGTACAAAGTCTCAATTGTCAATATGTATGTATGACCCAAATAAAAGTACCTGCATTCGAAAAAGAAACACTACAAAACTCAATGATCACATTAAAATAAACTCACACACTCATAGTTGGAGACTTCATCACCCCCATTCTCACCACTAGACAATATCAGAAGACAGAAACTTTTAAATATATATATATATATATATATATATATATATATATATAATTAACACAAATTATGCCCTAATTGGGGAGAGGCATTCACCTGGGCCCAGCCAGGACAGATTTAAAAAGCCTCAAACTCATCCCGGCATGCTGGAGGCGGTGCAGGTCATTTACCCATGATAAGAATGAGTGAGAAGAAAATGGGCATGTACTCCCACCCAGGCTATGATAAACTTCAGCAGCAACAAAGATTCCAGGACAGGACCTGCCATCACATCACTGCTGGATGAGACACTTGATGGCCAAAGGTGTGGTCAAACCGGGGAAATGCTTACACAGCAGAGAGCAGTGCTCACACTGAGTGTCCATCTCCATCCATGGATGAGCTGCCCCTTTTGGGAAGGCCAAGTAAGTACCTCTGGCTTTCCAAAAATGGACAAACCTCAAGCCAGAGCTATTTCCCAAAAGCATCACACCTGGGTTTCTAGCATTCCCACTGAAGCTTACCCTTTGAGGCCACATTCCCAGTCAACGCAGTCTACCACACTCAAAATATTCCAACCAGCTCCTGCCAGCATGTCTTTGATGGCCTCTGACAAGACAGCTGTTCTGACTGCCACCAGTGCCACACCACCTAAATTAACCAACCACATCCATTTTTGCAATAGGCCTTGACAAGCATCATCTCTCACTTTACTCCCAAGGGACTTGTTTCTGCTGCCAGAAACAAGGCCCCATCACCTCCCAAACCTCAAATGCAATATCTTCTGCTAGACTTCAGCTGCCATCCAATTCCATAAAGGAAAGTGAAATTCCACGGCCACTCCCCCTCAGCCCACCACAGCTGCCAGAGTTCAGAGAGGGAGGCCATGAAGAAGTGGGGCCTCACAGGAGCGACAGAATGCTGCCAAGTGCACCTCTCTAACTGCACATTTTCATTCTCAGGGAGAAGGATAAGGATATGGAGGTTGATCCATATTATGGCTATGTGACTACTTAATATCAAAGCAATTAGCCAAAAACTGCAGTGTTGATAGTATTGTTCTCCTTGTCTTTTATTTTCACTATACTACTTACTAGACATATTTGCTTCTCAGAGGTTATAATATATAGTGATCACATTCCTGCTCGCTTCCCAATTGTTACGACTCTGAACCTCACACCCCAGCCATATAGTCATTACTAGTCTGGGACAAAGCAATTCCTGCAAATGCATGAAATACAGGACTTCAGGTGTACACAGACAAGCACTCATTGTGAAGTGAACATACCCATGGGTGACTATCTTTTTGATATGTTTATCTCAAGTTGTAGCCAGTTTGAAATCATCCATTTCATGTTTTAATTTATTTTATGTGTGTGTGTCATCCCCATGATTTCCTGTATGGAGTGCCCAAGGAAGACAGAAGAGGGCACCAGATCTCTGGAATCTGGATTTCACTGAGTCACTGAGTTTGAAAGTCAACATGAGATACTCTGTATTTATCCTGGGAACTGTAAGAAGAACAAGTGTCCTCATCTCCCGAGCCACCTCATCGAGCCCCATTTGGATCTGCATACTACAAACAACAGAACTACTTTTTATGTAAGGCTGAAAAGATGTCACATTCTCAGTACATCACTGAGCTTCATCTGTGGCAATGCTTTTGGACACCAGGCTAGGTTCACTAATGTTCTGCACACAGTGATGCCATCAACATTGATGGGCAAGTACCTGTTTATAAAATATAATAAATCTATCAACGTGATCCACTATATAAACAAACAGAAAAAAGAAAAAACCATATGATTATCTCCTAGATGTGGAAAAAGCCTTCGACAAAGTTCAACACCCTTTCATGATAAAGGTATTGGAGAGGTCAGGGATAAGAGGAACACACCTAAACATAATAAGAGCAACATACAGCAAACCGACTGCCAACATCAAACTGAATGGAGAGAAACTTAAGCCAATTCCTCTAAAATCAGGAACAAGACAAGGCTGTCCTCTCTCTCCATATCTCTTCAATATCATACTAGAAGTTCTAGCTAATGCTATAAGACAACAAAAGGAGATCAAGGGGATCAAAATTGGAAAGGAAGAAGTCAAACTGTCTCTATTTGCAGATGATATGATAGTTTACATAAGCGACCCAATAAACTCTACCAGGGAACTCCTACAGCTGATAAACACCTTCAGCAAATTAGCAAGATACAAGATAAACTCAAAAAAATCAGTAGCCCTACTTTTTTCAGACGACAAAGAGACAGAGAAAGAAATCAGAGAAACATCACCCTTTACAATAGCCACAAGCAACATAAAGTATCTTGGTGTAATGCTTACCAAACAAGTAAAAGACCTATATAAGAAGAACTTTGTGACTTTAAAGAAAGAAATTAAAGAAGATACCAGAAAATGGAAAGATCTCCCATGCTCTTGGTTAGGTAGGATTAACATAGTAAAAATGGCAATCTTACCAAAAGCTATCTACAGATTCAATGCAATCCCCATTAAAATCCCACCACAATTCTTCACCGACCTTGAAAGGATAATAATCAACTTTATATGGAAAAACAAAAGACCTAGGATAGCCAAAACAACCCTATTCAATAAAAGAACTTCAGGAGGCATAACCATTCCTGACTTTAAGCTCTACTACAGAGCTATAGTTCTGAAAACAGCCTGGTATTGGCATAAAAATAGACAGGTAGACCAATGGAATTGAATTGAAAATCCTGATATTAACCCACGCACCTATGAACACCTGATTATCGACAAAACAGCTAAAATTATACAATGGGGCGAGGACAGCATCTTCAACAAATGGTGCTGGCACAATTGGATGAGGGTGTGTAGAAGACTGCAGATAGACCTATGTCTGTCGCCATGCACAAAACTCAAGTCCAAATGGATCAAAGACCTCAACATCAATCCAGCCACATTGATCCTCTTAGAAGAGAAAGTAGGAGGTACCTTTGAACAAAGTGGTATAGGAGAACGCTTCCTGAACATAACTCCAGGAGCACAGACACAGAGAGCAACAATTAATAAATGGGACCTCTTCAAACTTAGAAGCTTCTCTAAGGCAAAGGACATAGTGGACGAGACCAAACGGCATCCCACAGACTGGGAAAAGATTTTCAAAAAGCCTATATCCAACAAAGGGCTGATCTCTAAAATATACAAAGAACTCAATAAACTAGTCAACAAAACACCAAATAACCCTATTAAAAAATGGGGTACAGAACTGAAGAACAAATTCTCAATAGAGGAAATCCAAAAGGCTGAAAGAAACTTAAGAAAGTGCTCCACATCCTTAGCTATCAGGGAAATGCAAATCAAAACAACTTTGAAATGCCATCTTACCCCTGCCAGAATGGCTAAAATTAGAAACACCAATGATGACTTATGTTGGAGAGGATGTGGAGAAAGTGGAACACTCCTCCACTGCTGGTGGGAGGGCAAACTCATACAGCCATTTTGCAGATCAGTATGGCGGTTCCCTCAGGATAATGGGAATTAGTTTACCACAGGACCAGGCAATCACCCTCTTAGGCATATACCCAAAGGAATCACATCCATGCAACAAAGACATCTGTTCAACTATGTTCATAGCAGCACTATTTGTAATAGCAAGAACCTGGGAAGCAACCTAGATGCCCCTCAATTGAAGAATGGTTAATGAAGATGTGGCACATCTACACAAAGGAATACTACTCTACAGAAAAAAATAATGTTATCTTGAAATTCGCAGGCAAGTGGATGGCACTTGAAGAAACCATCCTGAATGAGGTAACCCAGTCACAAAAAGAGGAACACAGTATGTACTCACTCATATATGGATTTTAGACCTAGATCAAATGATCACCAGCCTATAATTCACACCACCAGAGGATCTAGGGATACAAGGTGTATTCTAAGAGATTCATATAAAGTCCCTCACAGAACTGGGAAGGGAAAAGTCCCTCAGAGCTCAGGGGAAGTGGGGGGGGGCAGCAAATGGAGAAAGAAGTAGGAGAAAACGAAGGGGAGGAAAGGAAAATATGTGCGACCTCCAACATTTCAGGTGCCTTTAGGCCTTCTTAGTCTGCACTCTTCCCCAGAGTCTTCTCCATGACAGCTTGCCTCCTATATTCCTTTATCCTGACCAGCAAGGGAACTGTTGCAGCCATGGGGAGACAGCAACTGTAATGAGCATGAGAAACAGACTGCACCCTCCACAGTGGATGCCACTTCACTGCCCCTCCCTTAGCCATGGAGCTAAACCCAAGGCACATATCCCCCAGAGGACAAAGCTGCTCCATGATGTCATGGAAGGTGCCAAATTGGAAGTGTGATTGCTACACATCGATTTCCCTGGGGCAAGTCTGTGTGTGCACTGTGTCTATGTTGTTTCCTTTGCACAAAGGTTTTTCCAGCAGAAATTTAAACAACAAAGAGTCCTGGTGGCTAAAGCTGCTTAACACAACGAAGAAAGGGAAGGAGTGCATGAGGCCTGAAGTAGACTTCATAGAGACCTCAGGAAGCCTAGATGAGAGACAGGAAATTGGAACAGATGAAAGAAAAGAGGGTTGAACAAAAGAAGCTGAATCAGGGATACCTTTCACAACAGAGTCACAAGACAACTTCCAGGGAATTGACTCAGAGTACAAAAAATCAATCGAGACAGAGTGTGAATCTGCTGGACTCAGTCTCTAGACTAGAATAGATGTCAGGATGAGTGTGTTTTCTCCCCAGGGAAACTAGTGCCACTAAGGAGAAATAGAAGAGGTGCATCCAAGGCCTTTAGTTTCTCTTGGCCACTGCTGCATGGATAACTACTGCTCCCCACCACTGCCTGGCTGTTCCCCATTCCTCATATAAGAAGCTTCCTAGGAGCAGGGTCACATACCTAAGGCATTGGTACTTGAGCAGATAAGAGATATGCCAGGAAGGGGAAGCAAGCACTGGAGCGCTATTAGAGGGGAGAGAGAACACTGTGAAGATTAAGCTTAGGATGTGATGATTAATTCCCCTGCTGTGTCCTTTTGGCATGACGCAAAGTCAATATTATGATGTTCATAAAAGGAAATTACTTTATTCCTAATGGCTTAGAAAGGTTAATGAGACTAAAATAAATGGTACAAACACACATGAGTGTGTGAATCTGTGTGTCCTTGTAAGTCAACTGCTTGACAGGCAGGAAGTATACCAGAGCTTGGAAAGCAGAGGCAGGTGGCTGTCTCAGTTCAAGGACAGCCAGGGCTACACAGAGGCACCCTGTCTCGGAAAAAAAAAAAAAAAAAAAAAAAAAAAAAAACAGAGAGTGAGAAAGAAAGAAAGGCAGACGGAGAGAAATTCCAAGTGAGAACATAGCTGACAGTGAATAAAATGGAGTTTGGCTGGACATGGGGTGCACTGTGGGGTGCACTTGTGCCCATCTTGGCACAAGAACAGAGAGTTGAAAGCTGTCCTCAGCAAGTCTTAAGACCTAAAGGTCAAAGGTGTGGCTACAGTAGAATGTTTGTCTGTCTTAGTCTAAGTAATATCAGATCTGAATCTGAGGTGTGGCTACTCCTGACCTCAAGTCTAAGGAACAAGAAGTTTGGAGCAAAGGTGTGGTTATTGAACCCTTAGAATAAGGGAGGATGAAAAGTCTGTTTGTTCCATATACATGATACTGTGTTCCCCTTTTTGGTTAAGGTATATAAGAGTAGTGAAAAATAAACTTTTGGCATTTCATTATTGCCTGATCTGTCGTCCTGACCTTTATTCTGTCTCTCTGTCTTTTCTTTATTGTCTCTAGGTAGCCTTTCCCTTGTCCACACTCCCTCACTCAGGTATGGACTTGGGGCAGCTTGGCTGGCTCAGATTGCAGCCCCACAAAGAGTGCTCCTGACCATGCACATGTGTGATCCCAGCCCTAGAGAGACTGAAGCAAGGAGATCATTAATTATAGACAAGGCTGGGTTATAGGGACAGAGCCTGTTTTAATAAGCAAAGCAAAAGTGTAAAATAAAAGGAAAGTGTTATTAAGACAGGGAAAGACAGATTCATAACTTTTCCATTCACAATTTCTTAGAATTATGGCTGCTTCTATCCTTTTCACTTACATGATGAATGCCTGTACTGTTGTTTTTAAAGCACAGGTCAATTTTGAATTTGTTTTTTGTACTTTCATTGGGTTATCCATTCTTCAGTCTCCTTAACTTTCTGAACAGGAGGAGGGATGTGCTGTCCTGGTTGAGGCTTTGCACTTGGGTGTGGCTTCTCCTCAGTAAAGTCAGGACATCAATACTTCTGATGGTTGATTGAGCGAAAACATGATCACAACCTTTCATCTGTTCAGATGTTTTCAGTCAAAAGTATCAGAAATTCAAATTTGAACTGGTAAGAGGAAACTTGCAGTCAGGTGTGGTGCCACAGGTTTATAATCCTACAGGGAGACAGAGGTGGGGGATCATGAGTTGAGGCCAATTTGAACTGCACAGTGGGTAAGAAAGAGAACTAATTTATTATACACACAGCGAGTTGAGAAGTCAGAGCAGTCCAGGGCTGGCTGACATAGTGGTTTGTCTACACCCTGCACAATTCCACTTTTCGAATCTTTTAGACTTATTTATCTTTGTGTGTATGAGCATTTTCCAGGGATGTATGGACACCAGGAGGATGTCTTGTGCCCACAGAGGTCAGAAGAGGGTGTCAGATCCCTTGGGTCTGGAGTTAAGGATGGTTGGGAGCTTCCAAGTGGATTGAGGAAGCTGAACACAGGTCTGTGCAAGAACAAGTTCTCCTACCTGAATTGAAACACCATTCCACCTCCCAAGATTCCACTTCTCTTGCTCCCCCTGCAATTTTCTGCCTGTGCTCCCCTTTGGGGAGTGGCATTCCTTCATACTAGCTGCTGACTTTCATGTAGAGGATTGTGTCCCAGTGTTTTACCGACTTTTTTCTTTTCTTATTTGACATATTGAGTTTTTGTTTTTTTTTTTTTTTATTTAATTTCTTTATTTAATTTATTATTTTACATGTCAATTGCAGTTCCCTCTTCCTCCCTCACTCACTCACTTTTATACTCTCTGCCTCCACACATGCACCCTGATCACCCTCCCCTCCCATCCCCCCCCAGCCCAATTCCACATGTAGGGCAAAGACATCCAGGTGGGATCATGTAGATCTGTCAGGTAATTTCATGTAGGGACTAGGACTTCTCTCCCTGTCTCTAGGTTAAGGCAGTATCCCTCCATGGGGGATGTGTTCACAAGGTCCTTTTGTGCACCAGGGATACATACTGGTTCCACTGTCTGAGGTCCCTTAGACTGCTCAGTCCTTCTGGCTGAGAACCATTTTCATAGGGGCCTGAGTCAGTCCCATGCTCGATTCCGAGCTATCAGTCTGGGGTCTGACAGCTCCTCCTTGTTCAGGTCAGCTGTCTCTATGTGTTTCCATACCTGGTCTTGTCCTCTCTGACTGCATCTGGATTCTAGTTAGACTCAGTGTTTAGTTATGGGTGTTAGCTTCTGTTTCCAAACAGGTATTAGATGAGGGCTCCATGGACAAGTTAGTAGGTGATCTCAGTATCCAGGAAAGGCATTTATTTTAGCCTTTCCACAGTTGCTCAAATTGTTAGTTGGCGGCACACTTGGAGGTCTCTAGACCTTTCTTTAGCTTCAGTTTTCTCTTCAAACTTTTATGCTCTCTCTGTCTCTGTCTCTGTCTCTCTCTCTGTTCTCTCTCTCTCTCCCCTGATCTCTCCGTGGGTGTCGTGGGTCAGGAGTTTGATATCTGCAACTCTGGATGATCCAAGCTCTCTTGAAGTTCTCTCCTCTAGCACAGGGCAGGCCCTTGGTGTCCAAAGATCAGGTGAATGTGGCCTCAAGGTGGCCAGGCATGGATAGGTGGGTCCAGTGTGCTCAAAGCAGTCCCAGGAAGTTCTATGGAGTTGGAGGGTTTGCTGAACCCACACTGTGGCCCAATACTCACCTGAAACAGTGGGCCCAGTAGGACAAAGGGTGAGGGGAAGGCAGTATCTGGGTGAGTGTATGGTGCAGAGTACCAGGACTGTACTATCCAGAGCCAGGATATATGGGGGAGTGAGATGCAGAGCTAACCCAGTGAGTTCCCAGGGATGGATGTGGTGGTGGGGGATTGGACCTGAACTGGTCCTAGACTCACCTCCAGCAGAGGGCAGGCCTTAGAGTCCAAAGATCATGCCAGTGCAGCCTCAAATTGGCCCCACATGGATAGGTGGGCCCAGTGTGCTCAGAAAGTTCCATGGAGGTGGAGGGGGCTGTTGGACCTGCACTCTGGCCCTATTGTCACCCGAAGCAGTAGGCCCAGCAGGACAAAGGGTGAGGGAAAGGCAGGCTAGGTGGTGTATGGGCAGAGTCGGGTTTGCCCTTTTCAATATTTCCAGACAACAGCATCAGGAATGATCCTAGTTAGTTTTAATTGTCAATTTGACACACACTTGAGGCATCTGAAAGAAAGCTCCAATAGAGAAATTGCCTAGACCACTTTGGCCTGGTCATATCCGTGGGGGAATTGTCTTGACTACTAATTAAGGCAGGAGGACCCAGATTACTGTAGGCATCACCATCCATAAGTAGGTGGCCCTTTATTGTATGGGAAAGCTAGATAAGGAATGGTGATCCTGTAAGTGATACAACAAGCAACATTCTTCCATTGTTTCTCCTTCAAGCCCCTGCTAGAGTTCCTGTCCTGACCCCCCTGAATGTGTCCTGGAAGTATAAGACATACAAAACCTTTCCCCTTTAAGTTGCTTTGGTGATACTGTGTTATCATACCAATTAAATGAGGGGGAGGGGAAACAGGAAAGGGTGGTGTCAAGCTGGTTACTGCAGGCCAGGCAAACTGGATTCCCAGGGAAGTAGTCTGGGAAGTTGCATGATATACCCACAGCACTGATCACTCCAAGTGACCATCTGTCACCCCAGCCAGCCCCCAAATAATGACACAGAGACTTCTTATTAATTATGAAAGCTTAGCCTACAGCTAAGGCTCAGTTCAGAGCTCTTAGAACATAAATTAAGCCATTTACATACATCTATGTTCTATTAACATATTTATAGTAATCCATGTTCTATTACATGGTGTTATCTCTCTTCCATATTGCTCTTCTGTGTCCTCTGTGTATCTAGCAGGCCACTCTGCCTTTCTTCTTCCTAGAGTCCTGACTGTCTCTGGGAGTCCTGAGTATACCTTATGCCAAACTACTGGATGTCCAGGATGTTATTACACCAATCACACCAATACACCTTTTAAACACTGTACAAATATCGCACCACATCTCAAAAGAAGGGAAGAGGCAGTATATCCTCTAGGGTCAACTGGTGGTTGACCTAGAAGTTGCTGGCTCCCTGTCCCCACAATTGGACAGAGATATTCTGGTGTCCAAGAGGATGCCCTCAGGTAAGCAAATACAGAGTTGGTTGTTGGACTTCAATTTGTAGGAAGTGGGCTGGCACTGAGTACTTTCCAGGGACCCCCTTTGACCTTAAGAGTTACCAACATCCAAGTTTGCATAGGAATCTCAGGGACTTGCATTCAGCAGGCAAGATGGAAACAGGGATTTGAAGCCAAGTTTCTAGTGCTGCTGCCATTGCTTTCCCCAAACCCTGTAGGATTAAGACCTAAACTAAGAACTCATTCCCCCTGCTGCTGCCCTCAGGGAGAATAACTATAACCCTCTATAACAGGAGAGATGCTTTCAAATGCAAAATGCTAATGCTCTTTTGGCTCCCACAGCCCTGAAAGCACCCTAGCCAGTCCTTGGAACCTGAGATAAATAATGGCCCCCTTTTGCTTCCACCCCTCCACCATCTGGTGCTCGAGTATATAAGCTAGCCCCTGGAGAAAAGTAAGATATATAATGAAAAGCCTACTTAATATCAGTGTTATTAACCTCAGCACCCTCCCCAGTTTCTTGGGCTTCTACAGCAGAGCAGGTGCCGCAAAAGCCCACTAGTCACACATTAGCATGGGAGTTTTAGGTCAATTAATAAATAAATACGAAAAATAAATTTTAAACGTGCCAAGTGGCCACATTAAATCAGCTATCAAGGCTGATGGCCACACCCTGAGATTTTGTACTGCCACCCCCACTCCTTAAAAGAGCTGATTTAGGCCAATTGGCTATTTCTGCAGTGCTAATGAGAATGGGAACAAACACACAGCTAGCAATGGAAGCATGTGGCTTCAGCCCTGCTACAGAAACTGAAATCCCAGGAGGTAAGATATGAGATACTCAGAATTGAAACAAGAGAGAAGACAACTCTTTTCCTTGTAGTGCTAAGAACAAGTTATCATTGGGTACTCCCACATAAGCTACCCTCCTTCCTTTGTGACAGGGTCTAGTCTTGTAAAGATATGCCATTTTCTTCTATGTCTTTAGTTCATCACTGGAAAGGAAAAATTTCCAGAAGCCTCATCTCCAGTTCTTAAACTGGGAAAATGTGACTTGAGTAGGAGAAGTTATATTATGTGTGACTTTTTGGAGAGTGTTTGTTTTTATTTCCCTCCTGATCTCGAGACTTCCTGCCCTCAGCTACCAGACCATGGTCCTGGACCTTTGAAATATACACCCAAGATAAGTGTGTATCTGTCCCAACAGAGTTCCAACCAATTGAAGAGAGCAAACTGCTCCAAATGTGTCATCCATAGGTGCATCTCACTGGATTTCTGACTATCCTGAAGCTCTGCAACACAGACTGCTCCAAGGCAAACATGCACTTTCTTAGCCTCAGGTAGTCCTGCAGGACCCACACAGGGAGCCAAATGGCCTACCCTCTATTGTTTTCCCATCCTTTGACCATTATTCCAGCCTTCCTGGGCCCTGACATTAATGCCCCAATGTCAGCAGGTAGTAGTTATAAAAGAGACTACATCACCCCTTATCATCACAAAAGCCTAGAATATTAGGTCACAAAGCCAGCACTTCTCACCCCCACCCCACCCTAAACCTCACCCTCCCAGGGGGCTGGACTTCTGAGCTTCCCTTCCTGCAGCTTGATCCTTATATAACTCAACCATTTTTGGCTGTGCCAGTCTCTTGGTCTATTGGCCTGGGAAGCCTTGGTTGAAAGTTCCTCACTTGCTCTCTCTCCCTCTCTCCTATTGTGGTCTGGTTTAATCTGCCAGTGTGTGCAACCTGGAGCCTTCCGTCTGCCTGATTTCTCCATTATATCTACAATAAAATTTTTCCCCATACTTTAATAGCCATGTCCTCCGTTTATTTCATTTTTCATTCAGTTGTATGTATGTGTTGTTATATGCAGTGGGAGGCGAACCTTAGCAGATCCCATGGCGTGTGAGATACACATAGGACAAAAGGCAGAACTTATGTAAGAAGTTTATTGGGAGAAGGGAAGAGAGTGAGGAAGGGGGAAGGAAGAGATGTGAGAGTTAAAGAGTGGGGTGGCAAAGACTTGTCTGCTTCTTCAGAGGAACAGCAGGTAAGAGAGAGGGAATAGGCAGAGCCAGTCTCTTTTAAGGGAGCTCCTGTGCATGCATAGAGCCAGTATACTGCTTCCCATGGGTGGAAGGGAGATGCATTGTGCTTGGTCTCCAAGGGGCAGGGCCAAGCTGTGCCTGGATGCTAACATTCCCTCCCCCTCTCCCCGCTTTATGTATTGAAAGTGAGCAGTCAGGCATGGCAGGTTAGGGGAATGAGGGCATAGAGTATTCAAGACTGCTTCCTTCCGACCTGAGGGGGGCATTGACCATCCTTGGGGGACCCTGAGACATGTTAATATGTGGCATGAGGGGGGACCTTATGAGATCCCATAGCAGGTGAGATGTAAAAGCCATGCAGGCAGAATGTAAGTGGGGAAGTTTACCCTGGGAGGGAAGGCAGAGAGTGGAGACAAGAAAGAAGCAGAAAGCAGAGAGAAAGAAAGAGAAACAAAGAACTGTTTGCCTCTTCAGAGGGACAGCAGGAAAGAGGGGAAGTAAGTGGGCTTCTCTCTTAAGGGACCTTTTGTAGCTGTGTCCAGAACCAGGATACTTCTTGTCATGTGCACAGGGTAATGCATTCTGTCAGCTCCCCCAGGGAACATGGTGTGTCTGGGTGCTAACAGTATCTACTCTGGTGCTTGATGAGGCCATAATGGAGTGTCAGATTCCCTGTAATTAGAGTTAATGATGTTGTAACCCACTTTGATGTGGATGCTGTAAATTTATCCCTGGTCCTCTGCAAAAGCTGCCAGTGCCAGTGCTATTAACCTCTGAGCCATCTCTCCTGCCCATTATGTGACATTTTTTTAAGGACTGTTCAGGGAATAAAACAATATGGAAATTGTAGCCACTGGTCTTTGTATTTTTAGTTTGACTTAAAACACAGGACCAAACATTAAAACTAAGAATTTTTGTTCATCTTGTTATCCAGGTATGGTAACACACATCTTTAACCACAGAATTCAGGAGGTGAAGCAGGATGACCATGAGCTCAAGGCCAGCCTGGGCTAAATGGTGAGCCAAGTGACAACTAGAAATTACAACTAGTAAATAACAAGAACTTCTTTGCTAGGCTCAATGACACTGGGACATAACCCAATCTACTTGGAAGACTGTGGCAGGAGGATCATGGGGTCAGTCAGCCTGGATTACTTAGTCTCTTGCCTCTTAATAAATTAAAGCATGAGTCTACAGAGTGGCCTAAGCATTAACAGCACTTGTAGCTCTTGCAGAGGACTTGGGGTCGGTTCCCAGCACCCACAGGCAGATCACTACCATCCCTGAATCCAAATCCAGGGGTCCCGAATACACTTTTTCTGGCTTCTGCATACACCAGGTACCATATGGTGCACATATACAAGCAAAACACTCTCACATACATAAAACAAATAAATACATTTTAACAAATACTAATTAAAGCAAGACCCAGACAAGACTCTTACTGTACTAAATTAAAGACTTCACAGAACCAGACAGGTATTATATCTATATATATATATATATATATATATATATATATATATATATAATAATATCCAGGTTACTTTTTAAATTTTCACAATCATAAGGAAAAAAACAGACAAGACAATAGAAAAATTGTAAAAACGGTCCAAATAGATAATAATCAGTGGTGTTAATCATTGAGGAAACCTTGTGGCTAAAATGAAAAATAGAAACATTGCCAGGGCCTAGAAGGAATTTAAATGATATAGAAGCCTTTCACAAATGTTCTTGGAAAAACACAAGAGAAAGTTTTGTGGGCTTCAGCATCCTGCATGACCTTTCTTTGTGGGTAAGACGGGATGCTGCAGAAGGAGAGAAACTTTATGAACTACTCCCCGGACAAAGTGGGTTGGAAGAGTGTGACCCATTACAATATTTTCATGAATGTACTTCATGCCATCTGATTATATTCACATATTCCCCTTACTTGCCCCTCATATCCACCCCAGGGTCCCCTTCTCTTCAGAAATAGACTCTCCTCTACATCCATTTGTTATTGCTATTATCTTTTATACATAGCTGTTCATGAAAGAGTGTTATTTATGGCAAGAAAAAAAAAAAAAAAATATATATATATATATATATATATATATATATATTTACTTGGGGTTTGTTTTTAATTAAGCAATAAGACTTGATGGGTCCTGGCTGTCACTTTATTAAGATACTCCTAGGTTGTGGGGATGAATTTGGTCCACACGAGTGCCTCAAATCAGTTCAGAATGTGAGTAGATTATTACTCTCTGGAATTAATGCAAGATAAGCTTTAATATCAAGAGAGTACAGTGTTATTAACCTCAACACCCTCTGCAGTTTCTCAGGTTTCTACAGCAATTGGAGGTCCTCACTGAAAAGCTAGGTAAGTGTAAGGGGTTGACCCTTGTGCCTGTAGGACTTAAGGGGTAAATAAGTAAATAAACAGAAAAAAAGAGAGATGGGAATTCACCCAGAAAGTTTGAATTAGAATTTCAATTAAAGGAAATTCTAGAGGAACAAGAAACTGCAGTGAAGACAGAAACTTTCAAAGGATTTTTAAAATCCATTCAACAGGCTAGTAAAGTGGGTGGAAGAGCATAAGATGCTATCTAAGAAGCCACTAGGTGCCTGTCAGATCAAGAAAGACCTTATCTTCAGGGAAAGACAGGGACTTTTCTAAGGATCCTGGGTGAAGCCCAATGAGAGACATCCTCCCAAAAGCTGCCACCATAGCTCTTTCAGAGCTGCAGCAGGGCTTGGGGGAGCTAAGGTGCATCAGGCTTAAGCACTAGGTCAGCAGGGAACTCAGAGTTGCTACAATGGTGATTTCTTGCTTTTCAAATAGCTACACTCACAGTTAAGCTGCAGCAGGGCAAGCCCAGCCCTAGAGAGCAAAGGCAGGAGGAGACCTAGATGTCTGCTGCTTTAGGAGCTACTGCCATAGCCAACACCCTATCAAGAGTATAGAATAACTAATGCAGCCTGTCAGAGTTTTTAGGACTCATAAAAAACATTTAAAAAAAAAAAAAAAAGAGAAAAAGAAAAAAAGTGGGGAAAAAAGTAAAAAAGTGACATATATTGGGATTTGTTCAGATTTTGGATGTTCATAATTCAAGGTTTAGTTATTGGGCTGCATTACAAGATGTTCTATTTCAAGAAACTAATCTTGGTCTAAAAAAAAGGAGGAGCTGAAAAATGTAAGGTGTGGCCACACATGTGAGTGTCTGAAGTGTGATTGTGAATTTGTAAATGTGTGAATCCCAACAATAGGTACTACTTGAATTGCAAGAGAGAGATATGAGGGATGGAGATCTTCATCTCTGATAACTTTCAGTCTTGCAGAATGGAACAGTAGGAAATGGTCAAAGCCAGAGTGGGCTGAGAGCCAGAGAAATCTGTATGGATGGCTCAAAAGAGTTTAGAAAGAGTAGAGAATACAAAAATCTTCCCTAAATTTTGGTGGTTAAAAAGAAATTGAAAGAATGGAGGTTAATATAAGATTTGAGATAAGCTATTGAAAGGAGGCCTCAGGAAACCGCAGGCCATGTTTGGCCCTCCCACCTAGAAGGTGTCAGTGAAAATGCAAATGAGACCATGTCACCTATTGAGAAAAGCCTCAGGGAACTGCAGGCCTGTTTGGCCCCCAACCTAGAAAGGTGTCAGTGAAAATGCAAATGAGACCATGTCAGCTAATGAAAGCTTTACAGGTCATAGTAGAAAGTTTTCAAAAGTATTTGGGACTTATGTTACATTAGAAAAGATAGCTTATGATCATTGAATGATTTTCAGAAGTTGTTAGAAAATTTTGAAATGGTTACGTCCTCTTTTTTTAAAAGCACCTATTGGTGATTTGAAACCTTTAAGCCATATCCTGAAAGAAGATACTGATCCCAATTCACCTAGACAGCTAACTGAAGAGAGTAGACAAGTTCTCTTACAATTGGAGGAATTCAATCCAGCATCAACAGATATGCTATATTGACTATGCAAAACCATGGGATACTTATGTGTTTCCCCACACAGCATAGTCTGACTTCTGTCTTATGGCAAGAGGGATCATTGTTATGGTTGCATTTACCTGTTTCCCCAGCTAAAGTGTTAAATCCTTATTTTGAAGCAGTAGCTTATGTGGTACAAAAATGCCATATGGACTCTAGGAGATATTTTGGCAAGGAACCAAATGTAATACATGTTCTCTATACCAAAAAGCAAGTTGATTGGTTATTTCAAAACAGTGATTCATGCACAATTGCTTTTACTCCGTTTTGGGGAAAAATTGATAATCAGTTTCAGCTCGTAGACTGCTGCAATACGCATTAATGCATCCTTTTGTATTCCCTAAAATTGTAAGGGGTAATCCTGTTCAAAGTGCTATGTTAGTATGTACTGATGGTTCTTCTGATGGAAAAGCAGCTTATATTATTTATTGATGGGAAAAAATATGTAGTACGGACAGATTCAGATTCAGCTCAGATAGTTGAATTAGGAACTGTTGCAATAGTTTTTCAGCTTCGAATGAATGATTCATTTAACTCATATAGTGATAGTCATTATGTTTTCAGAGCTTTTCAAGTTATAGAGATGGTTCCATACATTGGAACTAATAATAATCAGGTTAAATTACTGTTTGAGCAAATTCAAAGTGTCATTCATCAAAGAAAGGCACCGTGCTTTGTGGGTCATATAAGAGCTCATTCAAACCTTACTGACAAAAATCGTCGCTTTATCTCAGGTAGAATTGGCTCAGCAGCCACACAGTTTTCATCATCAAAATAGTGATAGTCTAAGAAAACATTTTGGTTTAACTAGAGAGTTGCAGACCATTCAGGTTACTTCCAGCTCTATATCCTGACTGGCCTCCCACTAATTTATGTGGGAGAGAACTCTTAGAAGAGATGGGGATTTGTCCATACTACCCAAACCCTTGCCCAAGGCACTCTGCCAAGAAACAATGCTCTCTAGATGATGTTTAAAATGGGCTGGGACAAAGGATGAGGGTTAGGTAAGCTGTAGCAAGGAGATGTTCCCTTTGTGGCCACTCTCCCATTAGACAGTCAAGGTTATAGAAAAGGATTTAGGGAATTCAGCAGAGTTATAATACCAAAGAAGGAAAGGTTCTACTTTCCCTTTCTATAAGATTTTTTTGGGGGGAGGGGGCTGTAGTGAGCTATTCACCTTGTCAGCATCTGTGGCACTGACCATGCCCATTGGGGGGTGGAGACAGGGGTGGAAGTGACCTGGGGAACTAGGTCTGAGGAGGAATCTGGGAGAGTTCTCTTGCTTGGAGAGGACAGCATCCAGTGGAAACTGCTGGTGTTCATCTGTCTAGCTTGTAGTTATTTCTCCCCTGAATAAACATCTGTTTGGCCTATTTGTTTATCCTGATTCTTATTAAACCACGATAGGTGGCACACTTGTTAAGAGCACTGGCTGCTCTTCCATAGAGCTAGCTTCAGCTCCCAGCACTGACAAAGAGGATAACGGCCTCCCCTGTGAGGCAATGACTTGTCTTTCCCAGGACTCTTTCTCAGTGCAGGCACTCAGAAAAACATACCTGTTTCTTCCTTTTTGATCTCCTTTTCTTTCTGGTACTGGCCACTGCCTTGGCATGTGAGGTAGTCTGAAGGTCATATGGAGCAGCATTCTTAGGAGATGTGACTTTGTTGGAGTGGGTATGACTTGTTAGAGGGAAGTGTGTCACTATGGGCTGCTTCCTAAGCTCAAGATACTGCCCAGTGCATCTCAGTCAATTTCCTCTTTCCTGCAAGCCAAGATGTACCCAATACCACGTCTCCTTTCATGCCACATGCTTCCCACAATGCTCCTTGTCATTGTGATATTGGACTGAACCTCTGAAAGTGTAAGTTACCACCTTATTAAGAATTGCTGTGGTCATGGTTTGTCTTCACAGCAATAGAAACCCAAACTAAGACAGTATGCTTTCCTGGATACATTGGGCTTTCTCACTCTGTTTCTTAAAATCCCCTCCCTTCTCCCAATCCCCATGTAGCTGTTTATTTCCCATGTCACTGCATACAAACAGTATGGCTTTCTTTCTTCCTCCTCTATTTCCCTTCACCAGGGAGATGACATGATTTACAGCTTGCCTGCCCTGTTGTTTTCATTTCAAACTACATTAAAATTGTCCTCAAGCTCCCTTCTGGGCCTATTTCTAAATTCTTTACTAACAAGACTAAAGACTCCAATGTAGAAGTCACAGTGTCTTAGTTAGGATTTCTATTGCTGTGATAAAAGACCATGACCAAACTTAATCTGGGAAAGAAAGGTTTAATTTCTCTGGTCATACTACTAAGGAAAGTCAGGGCATAGAGTCTAGCAGGAACATGGAGACAGAAGCTGAAGAAGAAGCTGTGGAGGGGTACGGCTTACTGGTTCACTCATGATTGCTTTTTCAGCCTCCTTTTTTATAGAACCCAGGACCACCATCCTAGGGATGACCACAACCATTGTGGGCTGGGCTTGCCCCAATCAATCATTAACCAAGAAAATGCCCAGCAAACTTTCCTACAGACCAGATGGAGGTATTTTCTCAATTCAAGTTCCTTTTCCCAAATAACTACATTGTGTTGACAATCTAACCAACCAGGATACTCAAGTTCCCCCAGTAACAAAACTCAATAACTTCACCCATTTTTCTACTTTTTGGTAATTAAAATGTATATGTGAGTGTTCTCCCCAGGTTTTCTTTTTGTTAAGCCAGTATCACACACACACACACACACACACACACACACACACACACACACACAAACCATATGCTAGCTTAGTGCCTGAATAGGCCAAAAGCAGGCATTAGAGCCCCTGGAACTGGATTACAGATGGTTGTTAACCTGTGGGTGGTGGGAATCTAACCTAGGTGCTCTGGAACAGTGAGCACAGCTCTTTACCACTCGCCATCTCTCTTGCCCCATGCAATCTTACTTCCCTTTGATGCTTTCTTTGGAAAGAAGTTTTGGTTTCTTTGATTCATTAGTTTGGTTTTCTTGACACAAGTCAAGTAGAGTAGTCTCAAGCTCATGACCCTCTTGTCTGTCTCCTTATTACTCAGATCACAAGTATGAGCCCTGCTTTGAAAGATTTGGCAAGCTATTTTGCCCTTGATTTCATGTGAAAATATCTCTGCCCACTCTGTGTTTCCTTTTGTTGGGTTTCCTTGATTACTTTTGGTGTGCAAGATTGGAAGTAGAACATTGTTTGGAAGGAATGTATTGTTTGAAGAGGTTTTTTGTACGTTTGCCATTGACTTCACTGATTTGGTTATCATATTTATTCATAGTTCTGTTTCTTATGGTTTGTGGGAAGGAGACTCCAGTTACAAAATTCTGCCCAGTAGCTATGGAAAAGAAGGAAATGCTGACCAACACTCCAGTAGATAGAAGCAAGTAGTTCTCAGTGAGTTCAAGGCCAGCCTGGTGTACAGAGAGAGTTACAGAACAGAGAAACTCTGTCTCAAACACAAAGAGAAAGAAGGAAGTGCTGACCCCTGCTGACTCAAGGTTGTTAAGGGAATATCCCAAGGAGGAAACAAGAGGAACTTTATGTTTTACAGCATGTGAGGAGAGACTTGAAACAAGGAAAAAACTATGTGTTATTTTATTGTGTTTCCCCCCTCTCTTTTCCATAGGAAAATGTCCAGAATGAAGATTTCTAATGTATCTATGACACCCACACTCCTAGCTCAACACAAATGGTGCTATATATTTGAAATTCTAGCATATTAAACCATTACACACTAACAAACACACACACACACTCACAGATACACACACTCACACACACACACACACACACACACACACATATACACACACCAATTCTTTGATGATCAAAACCACAAAATGCTCTCCAAGCTGTGTAAACTGATGCTCTCTGAAGGACTGAGAGGCACTGGGAAGCAGAGGTGGGCTAGTAGAGATAGGATCTCCACCGGCACCAGACTGCAAGGTGAGTGTGGCAAGCACAGGCCTGGGTGAATAACCCCATGCAGCCACTGCAGCTTGATAAAGGATAGGTACTCAGCCCACATCTCACTTGTCTCAGGCAAAATTAGATGAATCACCCAGTTGAATTCATAAGAATTCTCTGAAGAAACCACATTGATGTTTTTGCCATCCTGGCAGGAGCCAAGAAGGTACAAAGACAGCCATGTATGTCACTCCATTTGCCTAGTGATTATTGAAACAAAATACTTGAGGCAAGTGGAATCTCCTCAGAGTCTGATCTTGAAGGAAGGAAGGCCAAAGCCTCAACCAACCATAAGAGGCCTCCTGAAAAGATAATTTACACATTTCCAAAAACATATGTGACCACCTTATAAGAGGATCCAAAATGAGCTAATGAGGAGTCAATGATGGGTGGGACTCTTAGCCAGGACTGCTTAGGTATCCATGCCTCTTACCCTCCATTTAAATATCAACCTCACTTCAGGACTCCTGGACTGTGGGATTGAGTGTGAATGGACCTCTGTTTCTCTGCACAGTGTGTCACACAGAACATATCTCCTTTCTCTACTCTTCACAATTAATTGTCTCTCTAAACAGCCCACTGAGGGGAGATGGCTAAGCTTAGCTTGTAAGGACTGTGATGTGTTGAGATCTTCATACTGACTAGGAGGACTCTGACTAGAAAGCGATGGAACCCAGTAGGCCAAAAAACAAATGATCTTGCTCTGACCATGACCAAAAGCAAGGAGAAGAAGAAAACTCATTTTTGCTTACATTTCCAGAGAGAGAGAACCATAATGGCAGAGGCTGAGTGGCAGCCAATGGCTGGAGCATGAGGCTGAGAGACCACACTATACCCTCACATAGCAAGCAGACACCAAGGTGGAATGGGGAAATTTGTAAATTTTCAAAGCCCACCCACATGATATACTTTCTCTCTATAGCCTTGTCCCTATTAGTTTCATAACATCCCCAAAACTGTGGCCAACTAGGAACAAGTATTCTAAGGAATGAGACTATGGGAGGGGTCAATGTCATTTAAGATACCATAGCAAGTCAAAGCACTTGCCCACCAATTCTGAGGGCCTGGGAATGATCCTTGGAACCTGTGCTGGAGGAGAAAATTGACTCCTGCAAGTTGTCAACTGACCTCCACATGCTCACACACATGCACATGTGCAAACATACATACATTAAATATCTAAATATGAAAATGGTAGACAAAGCAATTTTGGAAAGAGAGAGAAAAGAGATTTGTTCAAAATGGCTACACTAGGAAGAACAGATGAAGGGGTCCAGTAATGTAGCATCCATCTTTAGCACATGAATTTGAGCCTTAGAGTTAAACACAGGAAGAACTGTGGCAGAGGATGAGAGATGCAGATGATTAATTGGTCCATGGAGGGTGCAGTCTGGGGTATCCTTACCTCATCTCTGGAAGGAGGAAGGAGGGAAGAAGGGAGAGAGAGAGAGAAGAAAGGAAGGGAGGGAAGAAGAGAGGGAAAGCAGAAAGAAGGAAGAATAGAAGTATCTTAAAGACAGCTTTAGAGGAAAGTAAGTGTGCATGCCCCACTCAGACTTTCTTTCATTTAAAAAGTTTATTTTATTTTTTAATTTTATATGTATGAGTTGTATGTGTTGGTCCCCTGGAACTAAAGTTACAGACAGCTTCTGTGTGAGTGTTGGGAATTCAACACTGGTCCTCTACAAGAGCAGAAAGTGTTCTTAATAGCTGGGCTGGCTCTCTGGCCCTTCTTTGCTGATTTTTGAATTGTTATTGGTGATTCTCTTCCCACATATTTTAGAGGTAACCGGTATTAAAGTTGATATTTGATGGATGTAGCACTTAAGTTGAGAAGGACAGAAATTTCAATAATGTGGTATGTATCAGCCTTTGTGACAGCTAGCTGTTCAGGTTACTTAGCTCCTCTCTGATTTCTTTTATCAAATTTTCTGATTTTTTAGAATAAGTCTAGAATATATTTTGTTACTAAACTCCTATTAAATATTTCATATGATGGTATGGTAAATGACATTATTTTAAGATTGTGTTTCCCAAGCGTCTGTTCCTGGTGGATAGAATATTATTTATTTTTTACATTATGTGTATAGGTGTTTTGTATGCATCATTGTCTTGCCTATACCTGTGGAGGACAGTCAGGACATAGCCCAACTGCTCAGTCATTACTTTACTCCAAATTCTGTCTGCCACACACACACACACACACACACACACACACACACACACACACACACACAAACCAGCACAACACAGCCCTGCCTTAAGGCCCTCTTACAAGAACAAAGTCTCTTGTGGTGCTGAGGAGAGGATACAGAAATTACAATGAACTGGCACCAATAAATACCAACATACAATGGTAGATATCCTTCTATACATATGTTGCTCTCTTGGTTGATGAATAAACCACTGATGGGGCAATAGTCAGGCAGGGGGTATAGGCACAACTGCTGGAGGAGGAGGAAGGAGACAGAGGGAAGCATTTGAGAGATTGGAAGGTGGGAGGTGCCTGGCAATCTCTGGTAAGATAAAACTATAGAGAAATACTTAGTAGTTATTGGTTAGTAATTAAGAAAGAGCTAGCCAATAAAAAGTCTTACCCATCAGCCACACTTTATAATTAATATAGTGTCTCTGTGTTTATTTGGGGTTGAAATGTGGAGGGATCATACTGAACAAAAACCACCATCTTTAATCATATATATACTATGTGCCAAAGGAGATGAGAATGTCAATTATTAACAATATCCTTAAGGGATTTCAGCTCCATCTCTCTGAATCCTACATGCTACAGGAAAACGATGCTGGCAACTTAAATTCCTGAATATGTGGTCACATATAATGCATTTTAGTGAACACATATGTCATGTGTAGTACACAGACACTCTGCAGATATGAATGCCCCTCCCAGAAAATAACAGGAGAGCAGGAAAAAATTCTTTCAAAAAATAGGAAAAACAATACCAAAAATATGTAACAAATGGATAGAAAAAGCCAGAGTGCCAAGACAAAGCCAGAGTGCCTTGTTCATAAGGGTAGCCCTATGCTGCATTCACTAAAATCTACATGTACATCTGTCCTCTGGGATGTCTTGCCTACTGTCTTTCCACTCTCTTGAGCAGCCACAAATTACTGAATATTATCTATAACCATATCTCTTCTCCTTTCTCTCTTTTTACCCTATGTCTCATTCAAGCCATCTGGTTCTGTTGAGGCATTAAATCAGAATTCAGCTGAAATATTGACACAGAAATATCTCTGATCTGAAGTCCCACATCTCCTTCTCACAGAACCAGCTGTGATGCTTAGAAATAGTGGTTAATCCTTATTTTAACAGGCATGATGAAAATCACTCCTTGACTCAGGAATAATGAACCAATCCCTGTGACATTCTGATTCTACCCTGCCCTATAGTGGTGTACTAAAGTATCATCCTTAAGACCCTTGAAGCTGTGATGGCTAGTATTGCTCAGAGGTGGCAACTTCCATGTGCACCATCTACAGGGAAAGATTTCAGAATTGCCAGAGATAATTGTTTCTAGGCATGGTGATACGAACCTGTTATACAATCTCATGATAGAATGAAGCAGGGCCATCCCAACTTCTAGATTAGACTGGGCACCCTACCCTGGCCTCCAAATAGCCCACAAAAAAAGAGAAGGAAGTAGACTTGTGACAGAACACATTCCTAGTACATTGAAAGTTGCTAGGGTTAATCTCACAAACCACTGCTTATTTGACAACTAAGCAGGTTGTTTGCATTGACCCTAGGGGTAGATTTATGCTCAGCAGTCATCATGTGCTTCCTTTATATTTGTGGCTCCCAGTGAGAACAAAGACCATGGTTTGGCCCATTTTGAAGATCATGTCTTCATGCACTGAGCCATTTTTTCCTCTAAATAGTTTGAGTGTGGGTCATAGAGTCTTATGGGACTCTATTACAGTTCAGAAAGCTAGGACATACACAGTGATGTCCGCTCCTGATCTAACCTGATGTTTCCTACATTTTATGGTTCTGTCTCCTCCTGGTCTAGACTGCAGTTTCCTTCATCTGATGATTCTGTTCTCCCTTTGTCCAATCTGCAGATTCCTGTGTCTCATAGCTTGTCCCATCCTGGTCTAACCTGCAGTATCCTGCCTCTCATGGTACTGTCTTCTCTTGGTTTAGCATGAAGGTTCCTGCATCTCTACATTTTCATCTATATTGCTTTTGGATATGTTCTTCTATACCCCTTGTTATATTGTAGGTTGCATGTTCCATATTAAAGGACAGGGGATGTAGGGAGAATCTAAGTACCCCTGCCTCTCAGAAAGCATGTGCCGTATAAACTGTCCAAGCAGCTTTCTGAGGCCTCTTTCTGAACAGAGGTAGACTAAAGTAGCTCCTGGTCTTCTGAACCTGAAGGGGGCTATCTGTCTTCATTCCAGCTAGGTGTCAGGACACAAGCAGCACTAGCTACCTCTTTAGTTCTTAACTTCTACTCCATTCTCTCTCTAACTTGCCAATATTGTGAGCCAGCAAGAAAGGATGCACAGGGAAATGTGAGGTCTGCAGCCAGCATCTGCTTCTCTGCAACGTGAGCTTCTCAGAGATGGGGGATACAAATATGAACTGAGGGCATGCCCCCTTGCAGCCCTAGTGCCACCCCCTTGGAAACTTCCTCTGGTGTCTCCAAAACAACTACCAAAGCCAAGAGATTCAAATTTCTGCGGTCCTATCAAGAAACCCCGAAATCACAATTTCCTCAGTAGAGTCAACTCAAAGAAAGACACAGGTAATTAAATACTAACAAAAAAAAAAAAAAAAAAAAAAAAAAAAAAAAAAAAAACCTGGTATTATGGTTCACACTTCTAATACCAGCACTCAGAGGTAGAGGCAGGTGGATCTCTTTGAGTTCATAACTATTCTGTTCTACACATAGTGAGTTCCAGGACAATCTGAACTTATAATGAGACACAGTCTAGGAAAAGCAAATCTCCTCAGGAAAATAGGAATTAGTTTGGCACAGCACCTGGCAATCTGCCTCTAAGGCATATACCCAAAAGGATTCACATCAATGCAACAAAGACATCTGTTCAACTATGTTCATAGCAGCACTATTTGTAATAGCAAGAACCTGGAAGAAACCTAGATGCCCCTCAATTGAAGAATGGTTAATGAAGATGTGGTACATCTACACAATGGAATACTACTCTGCAGAAAAAAAATAATGTTATCTTGAAATTCATGAGCAGTGGATGGCACTTGGAAGAAACCATCCTGAATGAGGTAACCCATCTAAAAAAGAAGACAGTATGTACTCACTCATATATGGATTTTAGACATAGATCAAATGATCACCAGCCTATAATTCACACCACAGAGGAACTAGGATACTAGGTGTATTCTAAGAAGATTCATATAAAGTCCCTCCCAGAACTGGGGAGGGACAAGTGCCCTGGAGCTCAGGTGAAGTGGGTGAGGACAGCGAATGGAGAGAGAAGTAGGAGAAAATGAGGGGAGGGAAAAGGAAAACCTGTGCGACAAGGAAGATTGAGCCTAGTTAGGAATAGAGAATAGGAGAGAGAGAGAGAGAGAGAGAGAGAGAGAGAGAGAGAGAGAGAGAGAGAGAGAGAGAGAATATAAAAGAGGGCCAATATTGGTTTGAAGATAAAATTGAACACAAATAAAGGTCAGAGAACTACAAGACTGCTCCCAACTAACAATCTCAGCTTCTGTGGAAAGGCTATCATAAATGCCCTTCCTGAAGTGAGATCAACAACTAACCTCTCCATGAACCCCTCAACTAATGCCTGTTGAAAACAGGAGCAAACACCCATGCATATTGCTACCAGTCGAACTAGAACCCAGAAGCAGATGGAGAGGACAAGACCATAGTCTCTGGCGGGCTTCTCAAGACAGCTTACCCTGAACAAGGAGGAGCTAACTGCCACTAGACTGATAGCTGGGGACCCAGCATGGGACTGACTCAGGCCCCCCTGAATATGGGTCTCAGCCAGAAGGACTGAGCAGTCTAAGGGACCTCAGATAGTGGAACCAGGATGTATCCCTGGTGCACAAAAGGACTTTGCGAACATATCCCCCATGGAGGGATAACTGCCTTAATGATCTAGAGACAGGAGAGAATCCCTAGTCCCTACTTCACAGGACCTGTCAGATCTACAAGCCCCCAACTGGATGGCATTTTCCTACATATGGAATTGAGGTCCAGTGGATGGGAGGGGAGGGAGTGTTTAAAATTACATGTAGAGGCAGAGGTAAAAGGAAGAGGGAAGAAAAGGGAGAGGACTGGGGAGGGGAGGAGGAAGGGAGGAAGAGAGATGGAACTGGGATCGACATGTAAAATAATAAATTAAATTAAAAAAATGCTTTGACTCCAAAATTTAAGTTGAAGGACAAGTTACTGGGAAAAGGATTTCTATTTTGTTCTGAAAAATGAAAAGATGTGGATTCCTTCCAGACTAATGTGGTTTGATCACTGGACCACCTGAAACAAGTAACTAATCATACATTCAAAACCGCTGGACAAAGCAGCCCTACAGACTACAGGCAGGATATCTGAATCTTCTTTGAATCCCCAAGACAGCACCCCTTACCAGCAGAAAGTAGTTTGGAAGAAACGACGCCCAAATTCCCAAATATTGTGTATAAATGTTTGTTTCAATTTAATTGGACTTTGTTATATAAAATTAAATTAAATAAAAAAAAAAACAAAACAAAAAAACAAAGAAAAAAAAACAAATATGAACTGAGTGCATGCCCCCCTTACATCCTATAGTGAGACCCCTTGGAAACTTCTCTGGTGTCAGAGACTGACTAACAAAGCCAAAGAGATTCCAATTTATGTGGAGCCTATCTGAAACCAAAATCACAATTTCACTCAAGTCGGGTCAACTCAAAGACACCAGGTAATTTTAAGGGGTGACTAAAAAAACACCTAGTATTGTGGTTCACACTTTTAATGCCAGCACTCAGGGGTAGAGGCAGGTGGATCTTTAGTTCAAGACTATTCTGTTCTACACATAGTGAGTTCCAGGTTCAATCTGAACTATATAATGAGACACAGTCTAGGAAAAAAAATCTCCTGAAGCTCTTTTGTAGACAACATGGGTTCAGGACAGCCTGGTAAATACCCCACAGGTTTAAAGTCTATGAATTGCATTTGAAAAACAGACCTTAGGACATGCATGATATGTTTTTAAGACTCTATTAAATGTGGTATTACCTCCTGACCAAAGCAATGCATGTGACTCAGCATGCGAGTTCCTATTCCAAGTGTGTCCTACTTCTTCAATGCAGGAAGGTTTGCATTGTAGACTGCTCAGTATTGAGCTGCAGGAGAGCTCAATCTCAATAGTACATCTGTTGCCCATCAAGTGGGAGAACATGAGTTCCATGCACAATATCTTGAGACATAACAAAATAAAGTGAGGGAAATAAGGTGCTGATGTCAGACTCTGTTCTCAAATGGCTTCTGGTGACATTGCTAAACT